>NC_134592.1:56977500-57200000 GCF_037038515.1 Microtus pennsylvanicus | reverse complement strand
TATTTCAGTCATCATAAAATTGTGGAAATGAGATATACACTGTTCCTGTCTCATAGAAACTCATGGCTTAGCTCGGATAAAACATAAGGCATCTTACAAAGAAGGCAATCTTGCTGAAATCACCCACATGGCTCTCTAACTTTGAAGATTCCATTCTGATTTTATCTTCTTATTAAATGTCCCCCAGACCACTGTAGAAGGTGTATTTGTTATGACTTTCAGTGTCTATATGTTCATCGGGCAGTGTGTGCAGTTCCTGTCGTTTGCTCACATATTCAGGGGAGAAGGGACGGTTGCTTCTTTGTATAAGCTATGAGAGCAGCAAGGGGATAGAGATTTACAGTATGAGCTGTCCTTCTGGATAATTGGCCAAAATGATGTAACAGTCTATCAGCTTCTCATGGAAGCTTATACCCTGTTTTAGTTAGGGTTTCTATTGCTGTAAAGAGACACCATGACCATGGCAACTGTTGTCTTACAGTTTCAGAGGTTTAGTCCATGGTCATCATGGTGGGACATGGAAGCATGCAGGCAGACATGCTGCTGGAGAAGGGACTGAGAGTTCCACACCTTTTTTCTTTCTTTATACCTTTTTTCTTTCTTTTCTTGTTTTTCTTTTTTTTTTTTTTTTTTTTGGTTTGGCTTTTTGAGACAAGGTTTCTCTGTGTCTTTGGGGCCTGTTCTGGAACTAGCTCTTGTAGACCAGGCTGGCCTTGAACTCTCAGAGATCCGCCTGCCTCTGCCTCCCGAGTGCTGGGATTAAAGCATGTGCCACCGCCAGACTCAGAGTTCTACATCTTGATCTGCAAGAGGAAGTGAACTGTGTCACTGGGTGTAGCTTGAGCATGGGAGACCGGCCACAAAGCCCACCCCCACAGTGACACATCTCCTACAACAAAGCCACACCCACCTTCTCATAGTGCCACTCCCGAGGGGGGCCATTTTCTTTCAAACCACCACATAACCCACTGTGTGCTGTAAGTGACCATATACAAACCGGTTTAATGAGCTAAAAAGTTGTACTAGGTAGCTTTATGTCAACTTCAATACAAGCTAGAGCCATTTGGAGAAAGGAAACCTCTGCTGAGAAAATGTCACAGACTGGCCTGTGGGAAGTTTTTTAGACTGATGGTGGATGTGAACTGGATGTGAACTCCCCAAGCTTCTTCTGGTCATGGTGTTTCACAGCAGCAGAGACCCTAACTAAGACAGTAGTCTAAAGCTGTGGGGCAGACTTTCTTTTTAACGCACCATACACTCCACATGCACATTCACGCACTCCTTCCATGTATAGTGTCTATGGCCTGCATTATACATTTCTGACAAGCCACATCCAGACAGTGGAGATGAAAATGCTTTCTTTGGGAATCTCTTTATGTCCAGCACCTTAGAAGTTCATTAGGGCCACTCGATCTTGCTTTAGAACACATATGCTGCCTTCCCTTTCTTCCTCAACAGTTCTTCTAGGAAACAAAAGCAGCTCAGATCTGGTTGTTGGCTATTCGGTTGCATGGAGAACTTTCAGATCTGTATTCTTTCCTGGACTCTTATCTCATAAACATCAATTGCCTCACCTTAAACCAGTTTAATTTCAAGTGCATGAAACAACTCCTCTTTACAGTGACAATTGTACCATGTGACTCAATACAGTATTGTTATCTCAGTGTCAAGGATGCCCTCTGTGTGACAATGAAGTAGCAGCCAGGCAGGAAGCATGCAGAGGACAGCTCAGTCCTACATCAGACTCCACTGTCCATGCCACCTGACATTTTTGCATGGGTCAGTATTTATTTCATTTGCTTCACCTATTTAAAAAAAAAAACAGCAGTTTTAAAAGAATTCTTAAAATAATACAGAGCCAGTGTAGTCAGATAAACCTGTATAAACCTATAGGTACATAGTCATTCAACTGACAGACCCTTTATATAAAACTCTGTGCTGACTCCTCTTAGATTTGTTTTCAAACAGAATTTTCCATCATCATGGGAAAGGTGGAGTCATTAATGTATAGTCACTGAACACATTCCTTAGTGATGACCTCGGCGACCTCCCTTCCTACTTTTCTTGTTCTCCCACCCTGCTTAGTTTGATTTTGCCCTCGGGTTGCATGAAAGACTGAGGAGTCGACCAAGTAGAGAAAGGAACAGACCAGCAAGGCCTTGTCACACCCCTACACACACGTCCAGAAACAAACTGATTACATGTGTCTAAGGCAGTGATTCTCAACCTGTGGGTCTCGACCCCTTTGGGAGTCTCATGTCAGATATCCTGCATGTCGGATATTTACATTACAGTCCATAACAGGAGCAAAATTAGAGTTGTGAAGTAGCAACGAAATAATTTTATGGTTGGGGATGACCACAACATGAGGAACTGTGCTAAAGGGTCTCAGTGTTAGAAAGGTTGAGAACCTATGATCGAAGGGTTGTACCCCAGCTGTAGGAACTGGGTGATATTATGGGTGTGATTTGTGTTGTGACTGTTCATTGAGTTCTAAATTACTGACAGCAGATTGTTAGCCCACTGAAGACATAGGTTCAGAGAAGTTTCCTTCCTACCTGCAGGAAGAGAGACATGCTTTCAAGTAGTGTTGCTTGTGGGAGGCCATCGCCTTGTCTGCTGGCTGATCAGGCCTGGATTGCTGCTATGTGAAGAACAGGATGTATCTCAGTTCTAGAACACTTGCTTAGCATGTTCAAAGCCCTGAGTTTGAGCCTCAGCACCAGGGAATAAAAACGTTCGCCTGTACCATTTCTTATCGCTCACCTATTGAATATTTTAGATCATCAACTTGTTTAATATTAAACTCCTAGAAAGGGAAAGACTTATGCAAATTTAATAAAAGTGACTAAAAGTCATCTTTGAGAGTCCATTTGATAGAACTCTGAGTCGGTAAAAAAAAGTCATAATTTGTGTGTGCTAATTGGGTGCCATAAACTGGCTTATCGAGACAGCACATTTGGCACAGTGGGACATGTTCCCAGTGTTCATGACATACCAGGCTCAGAAGGGCATGAAGCCCTCAGATCTCTCTCCTGGGTATGGGCAGGAAGTCAGTCTGCTTCCCTCCCAGAGGCCACTGCAATCCACACTCCTGCCCCCAGTCTGCCATCGGAATGAAGCCCTGCCCCCAGTCCACCATCAGAATGAAGACCTTCAAGGCTCAGTTGCTATTGACTCTGCCTTAAGTTTCCTCCAGATGTGCAGGTTAATGCGGAGGAATTAACCTACATCTATCCCACATCCCAGGGGAACAGAAGGAGCATGTGCCCTGCCTTGCAGCTTTCCTGGGTGGGAGATCTCGTGAAGATTCTGTTGAAATTAGACAGTGGAGAGAAGCATCTGCCAGCCTGTAACTTGTGACTGAGGTCGTTCAACCCCAAACTGCCCTTAGGTTGTTTCCCATCCCCTAAGAAAAACACACAGAGTGAAGGGTGTGTGCTGATTCTGATGGCAGGCACACCGTATAGAACCCTGCCTACTGCAGGAGAACGCCCAGGAATGCTGAGAACATCCCTCCCTGTGACCCTGCTCTCCATGAAGAAGTGTCCAGCCAACACCCGTGCAAAACCCAAACCATGTTCCCAGTTACCCATGGAGAAGCTTGGTTAACCAACACAGGGTACTTAAAGCCCAGGCCAGATGTCTGCTCCAGCTGGGCAGAACCAACTCAAGAGCAAATGACATTGAAAGCCCAAAAGGTTGCATTGGTCTAGAAACCATTCATAATCTGATTTAATATGAACAGGAGGTCAACAGAGTGGTGTCCCAGTAGATATATAAAGGACTCCATGGCCTTCTCAGCAGCAAAGCAAACACGGTTGTTATTTTTATCACAGTTCATGGCCAAAGGATTCTTTTATACACTGGACCAAAAGTCCTTGTATCAGACACAGACTTTGAGGCTATTTGTTGAGTCCTTGTATGAGAGCTTCATAAAGTGGAACTACGTGGTAAACCATAAGAAAGGCAGACAAAACCCAAGTCAATGGATATGTGGTAAGAAGTATTGTGAGCCACCTTTTTGGGGTGACTTCTGCTGCGGTCCTATCCATGGCAGGTTCCTGTGTTCCAGGGTCGAGGTGTGAGGATTAGAAACTTTAGGTAAGAGGAACAGAGATAAGAAAGAAACACAGAGACACAGGATAGTACCTGGAGGGCAACTCGGCAGATCCTGAATGTTGAATTTCAAGTTCTAAATTCTGAGTTTATTTTTCACACACTTTTATGTCCCAATATGAAAGCAGGGATGAAGGCAAAAGACTGCTTTAACATGATACAGAGAACAACCAGAATAGTGATTTGCTCCAATACTTGAGATATCAAGCATTAATTCTTCAGAAAAGTGTTTGCTGTTTGGGGCAGTGAAAACACCCTAGACCAAGTATCCTGCAGGTAGCTACTCCCTAAGTCAAACCTCCTATTTTAAAAGAAGGAACAGAAATATACTCGAATTCTCTGAGGTCAGGGTGGAGCAGATCTACCTCCATGAGCCATCTTAATGTCCAGAACACCGAGTAACCACACACTAGGTCAGGATATCTTGTTTTGTAGCCACACCTGTTGTTGGCAACCTTGAAAGAGCAAAACTCAGCTCAAATTCAAACTCTCTGACCTTCCGACAAGATGCAATAGGCTCTCATTCTTGGGTCTCCACTGTAAAAAGGAAGGCTGGGGCGTAGAGGGAACTGGGAAGGGCTAGAGTAGGAAAGAAACCCTGAATCAGAAGGGTCCACACAGTACTGTGTGCAGTGGAGCGAACGGCACACAGACAAGTGGTGCAGGGACAGATGTATGAAGGGGATGGCTGGAGCAATTGCAGAGGAAGAAACCGTTGTGGAATGGGCTGGTATCATATAGAAGACGGGAAGAGCTGGGGAAGATGATTTTGAAGTATACGTTTTCTGGTAAAGCTAAAGTCACCCACCCAGTACTCGTGTGAGCGTACCCTGGAGTTCTTGTTTAAAATGCAGATTCCCAGGCTTTATGTAGGAGGACCTGATATCGCCTTGTAGACATGATCCCAGTGTGTGCCCTTAAGGAGGCCAGTGCTGGTACCTTGGTGACATGAGCCCAGTGTGTGTCCTTGAGTAAACCAGTGCTGGTGTATTGATGGCAGGAGCCCAGTGTGTGTCCTTAAGGAGGCCATTGCTGGTGCATTTTGTACCGACACAGGTAGTACTCGGATATCACTTGAGGAAGTTGCAGGAAAAGCAAGGGAAACCTTATGTATTTTAACAGCAGCAGCTTCTCAGGAAAGAGTAGAGGTCGTTTGCAGATGAGGGATGAGCTGTTTAAGACTAAACAGCAAGCATGGGAGAGGAACTTGGAACCGTGGCTATACAGACATGTTGACAGAGGTTTCTGTCCCACCTGGTGGTGTGGTATCTTAAAGGCTACTGGCCAAAGGAGCTTCCGCAGCACAGACAGAACAGCAGCTGTGCTGTAGGCATGGTGGATGAGAGAGCTTGGGCTTAGATTTAAATCAGCCTTTGCCCTTTGCCCTTTGCCCTTTGCCCTTTGTAGCTAGAGATCTGCCTCACCCAATTGAGACACATACAAAAAAAAAAAAAGAAGAAGAAGAAGAGGAAGGAAAAGGCGAGAGAAAGGAAAGAAGAAAGAAAAGAGTCAACTCAAAAGAAACCTATGAAAATAATTAAGCATGATAATTCTGGATTATCCTTAATTAACGGAAAGCTCTGTAAGCTGTGAGCTCCGGAGGGTCATGGTGCATTTGTTGCAAGTGATCTGTCACTGCTTCATGTGCGCATTATTCAGCACTTCACCCCTGCTCCCCCCTCCTCTGAGCACAGCCCTCTGCAAGACCCCCACACTTCGGCTACGGAATGAAAAAAGTCTTGCTGCTCCTGCTGCCACTAGTAGATGGCATGTCCCTTCCATGGGGGATTCAAGATGAAGACGATCTTTTCCTGCCTTTTATTCATGCTGTGCTGGCTCCTTGGTGTCAGGCCTATGCCCATGCCAGGAGTGCCAGCCACTGATCCCTCCTGCAAGCCTGGGAGAGGGCTCGGGGCTTCTGCAGGTGCTGGAGAAAAACCAACTTGGAAGGGTCAGGCTTCCGGTGGCTTCTGAGCCCATTTTTATACTCAGAGATTCCAACCGCGTGAGGCAGGAAGCCAACAAACAATAGAGCGAGGGAAAGAAACCTGGTACGAGCCAGGTGAAACACACATGGAGAGAAATACGTCTGCCTCCTCTCTCCATGAGAGACTGGCACTGTTCTCTTTGCTTTCTGATTTTTGCTTGCAGAAACCATCACCACTCTGCAGCTCACACTGCGCTGTCCTTTCCTTGTCCCAGGCAGAGCCCACTCTGCCATCTTCCTTCCCAATACCTCTTCTGTGTTTTGCCTCTAGGTGGAAGCTTGCTGCGTTTGCTCCACACAGACCAGCTGACAGTGATTTCACAGGCAGAGAGTAGAAGTCCCTATGCCCAGGGTGTCCAGCTAGTGTACTGCCTTTGCCTGCTGAGCTCCTCTGTCCCTCACCTGCCACCTCCACCCTCGTAGATCGTAGGTCATTCACTGGTCCAACCTAAGGCAGGCTAGACTCTCACCTCAGCTGTACAAGCAAAGAAAGTTCCTGTGCCAAGGTCATATAGCAAAAACAGCAAGACTATAAAAGGCCAAGATGGGATGTTCCCCTGTGAGCCATTTCTACTCTAGCGGTGCTCTCCAGTGGGAGACTAGACATCTTCCCCTGTCATCCTGAAGCCCCACACCCAGGACCACACCATGGGCAGGCAGGATGGATGCTATGTCCTTTCTGTGTTCAAAGTGAAATCATTTCTTCCTCCTTCAATAACATGGAAGTCCCTGAAGACCCTCTCCTTAGGTTAGGGGAATTGAAATGTATTTTTAAGTAAGCACTGCCTTGATTAATGTAGCAAAAATACGAAGTGCCGAGAAACAGCTACAGCCTGTGACATCAGCTCTGGGTCTGTCACTTACTCCACAGTTCCAAGGCAGGAGAGTTGTGTCCTGTGGCCTGGCTGGGGCCTGGAAGGTAGTACTGCCTCCTCATAAGGTCATCCTAGGATGGGAGGGGACCCCACAGATGGGAGGGCTTAGAGAGTGGGAGGTTGTTCTGTGTTCTTTCCTTTTATTCCTGCTTCCAGTAGTTTATTTTACTTTATTTTTCTTATATTTTAAATAACATTGATATTAATTAAGTAGTACCCACACATTCCATTAGCAATACCAATTGTAAAACTGAAAAAAAAAAAAGTTTTATTGTGGTGTCCTGCCCCGTCTCACCAAGGACAACATGCTGCTCCCTTCAGCCCTGCCCACAGCACTTGTTCCATTTTGAATTGCTTGCCAATGATCAGCTCAGACTTTGGACATTATGATTCAAATCCCAAAGCTGTGTTTTGGAGGTGTTCTTGCTGCTTTTATTTGTACTTAGTTTGCGAAGGAAATTTACAAATAGATAAGGAATAGCTCCCTTGACCCAATAGAGTTACTTGGAGTATTTGTCTGTCTTCTTATAAAATTGCCCTGGCATTCTTACCGCTGGGACTGGTCTCAAGGACCACCTTTGTTCACCAGGCACATTCTGTCTGATGAAGAGTTTGCTGCTCTGATCTCCTCTGCTGTCACCCAAAGAAACAACACCTTTTCACCTCTGGAACCAGCGTCTCCGCATCCCTCCTCCTGGTCTTCCCTCACTAATTTTATGATTCTAATGAGGCAGTGGCGCACTAGTTAGCACAGATGACCTTCTAATTGAAAGACTGTAAATTCAATCTCCATTGCTGGGCACCGACAGGAATTTAAATAAATAGGGCCCCTAACGTCCTTGTGATGGGCTGGCCTGATGACCTGGGGCTAGCAGGGCCCGGCACATGTCACAGGGGACGGCTGGCAACTCAGGGTGTTAACTAGAGGGGTCATTAGAAGTGGGTTGCCCTGACAGAGCAAAGTGAAGTGGGGGACTTCCCGGCTTCTGTTCAGGTCCCATCCTGGCTTTTCCTTAACACATTGCTCTTTTTGTTAAAATGCTTCCTAAAATGGGAATCTGAGCCCAAGGGGGTAAGTTCGTCCTTAAATTGGACTTAAGCAGACAAGGAAAGCCTTATTTACCAGGCCACCTTTTGGCCACTGCCATTTACAGAATTAGATGCAAAAGGCTGTCCAGGGCTATGTTGACATCAGCCCTTCGCTTGCTGTATGCACCCCAGGCTCACCCCCATGACCTTAGATAGCAATCCAATTCAGGTTTCCAGAATGAACTGCCCTGAGGATCAAAATGGGTGTGGAAAGCTGCTTCACGGTCAGTCGGAGGATGAAACCCAAAGACCCACAATGCCGGGCACATCTGTACCAAATAATAAAGTACCTGCCTGTGACATGGTTTTGACCTTCCATTTTGCCTTTAACATTGTTGCCTGTGGCATGTGTTTCTTAGTATAAGCCACCATGAATCTCTTTTGGAAACAAGGTGCATATAATTTGGGAATAAACTGGCTACTTTAAAATATATTTCTGGATACCTAAAGAGGACCCCATATTGTAGACAGTGCCGTGAAGCTAGCTAGCTATTCGCGCGCCAGCATGTTGTGTCTCTATCCCGGGTATAGCATAGACACAATGGAGAATTACCCATTGCCTTTCAAGTTTTGCATTCTGTATATCTGGTTGTTAGACAAATAGAGCGAGCTTTGCCGACTTCATTTTCATTCTTGGCAGCATGTTTTTATCATAAGGCAGATAGTCATTAATTTACAGAATCAACGCTGGGAACAGCTTTTGTGATCTCATATTAAATTTTCCCCTGAATCCGCCCCTTGGCAAAAATTACTCACATCGTTAAAAAATATTTAATTAGGCTGTAGTTTATACCCAGCTCACTGGGGAAATGTTGGAATTAATATGATTTGCATGAATCCTGTTTCTCTTTTTCTGTCACAGATTAGTTTTGAATTCAGTTCAGAGGGTCGTTGACACTGCCAAGGACTCACAATCGTGAAGGTCAGACAGGTAGCAAATACTTCCCCTGGGTAGGTTCCCTGAAAAGACAGCTCAAAATTGCTTTTAATTATGGGTTACCTGAAAGGCCACTTGCTGTTTTTATTTTTCTGTGGTTCCTTGAAATAGTGCGTGGCTGCAAGTTTTGAGTAAACCGCTTTGTTCCCAACTCCAACCGGCCGACTAACTTAGAGAAAGTCGTGTGTCGAGGTACATGGTCCCCTGTGATTTTCCCAGCCCTTCTTGGATTTCCATCCACTCACAAAGGAGAGCAGTCTTTCGCCTTGTGCAGGGATGCTGGTTGCAGATCAACATCTGCAGGCTGGCCAGCAATCAGTCCACTTTCCTCATAGACATGCATTTGCTTACTTATTTCCCGCAAGATAATATACAGTGTTCCGTTATGTACGTCCTTGTTTATTCTTCCATGAGTAAGAGGAACCTTAGGGAATCCACAGGCCTGGGTCATTTATTTCAAAAGACATTTAATGGAATATTTAATTAATAATCTAATCAATCAATTAATCTCCGTTACATAAGGGTTGAAATCTAATTCTTTTTCACAGCTGTATCAATAAAAGAAGTGAAATGGCTGCCCACTTATCAGGATAATAGAAAACCATTACAAAGAAAAATTGAAATTGTATTAATTCTGCTACACTGCCCCTGCTTTGCCAGTGTTAACACCGTCTTTGCATTTTAGACAAATTTCATCTCACCCACTGGGACTAAGAGATGGTCCTTTTAGATCATAACCTTTTTCTAATGGAAAAAATGACTTCTTAAAAGTTATTGTTTACAAACACTGAGGCTTCACGTTTCTAAGTAAACACATTATAAGTAATAAATGGGCATTTTTAGGCTCCTTGGGCGTTACCTCTGTCTTTGTTCAGATATTTTGAGACATAGCAACTGTCTGACTTCAAAGTGTGTCCAGTCCATACCATGCTGCAGACTAGCTAGCTGACCATTGGTGAATAAATATTCAGACCCAAGCGATGTATGCGGGGCTCCTTCCAGCACTGGAAGATGGGTGCCAGTTTGAGCCTCACTTGGCAAAATTGTGAGTCCGTTCCCTCTCAGAAAATAATTGCCAGAGTATCTACTGCAGTCTGAGCCTTGTGTGATGACAAGGGTAGTGAAGATCACCAAATGTTAGAGGTTATTCCAAAGCAGAGGCGTCATGGGAGCGGGAGAGACTACAGCTTTCTGACAGCGTATGTTTTGCTGGACCTGCTGGACTCACAGGGTGGGGTGCTTACGTTGTTTCGTTCTCCAATGCCCTGGGAAGCAGACAGAATTACCCCCACTTCACAGGTGAGGAAAGTGTTCAAAGATGCAAAATGGCTGATCTGCCTCATTGCTTTGCATATGAACTTCTTTCTACAAAGAGAAAGGTGTGTGCACCTCCCACACGCTCCCAACAAGGCCAGTGAGGCTCGGAACTGAGCCCAGAACCCAGCTCTTCCAGCTCTGTAGCCTGGGGTTCCCAACTAAGAGTCCTATGTAGAAAGCTTAAAGTTACAAGGACTTTCTGTTTAACTTCATATCCTCCAAGATAGCAAGTCTCGGTGTTTTATCCCATACACATGGGTCAAAGTATGACATTTACTAGTTCTCTACTCACTGGAAAAGAAGCATCCTATCTTCAGGCAGATGTCCGCATTTGCTCCACGTGCACTCTCAGAACAGCTCAGGCAAAAGCAAATTAACCTAAAATAGCACCTCTGTCTCCCGAAGTTCCTGTTGGCTGACTTTGCCTCTACTCTTAAACAGCAAGGCAACTTAACTGTTTTCGCTTTCCCCAGATTTAAGCATGCACATGTCTTTGTGAAATCTTCTACCCAACAGGAAATGATAGATAGATAGGTAGGTAGGTAGATAGATAGATAGATAGATAGATAGATAGATAGATAGACAGACAGACAGACAGACGTGGAGGGAGGGAGGGAGGGATGATAGACAGTCAATAGATAATAGATAGATAGATACAGTAGGTAAGTAGGTAGATAGATAGATAGATAGATAGATAGATAGATAGATAGATAGATAGACAGATAGACAGATAGCAGATTTCCCAAAATCATTTGAATGCTTATGATGAGTTCAAGAGCAACCTAAACTATATGGTGAGACTTTGTCTCCAACACCAAAGAGAAAAAAGAAGGGAAGGAAGGAAGGAAGGAAGGAAGGAGAGAGAGAATTGTATATATTCAACCAACTGAAAAGAAGGCAATCATGTAAACACTTAATAGCATTTCCAATATACTTGTCTGAATATATGAAAGCCAAAAAGAGAGAGATTCTATTATAGCCACTTTATACCTGTACAGAGCAAGAAGAGCATTAACATAGCCTAAAAAAAATGCTGATGCTTCAGAACCAGGATATTTCTCTGCCTTGTTAGTTGCAAATGCCTTTCCCCATGGTGGCCATTTGGAAGAGAACAGCCTCCAGGACTTCCTGTTTAACTCTCATCTCTGCATCTCTTCAAGGCAGTGAATCCCACTGCTCCATCCCCTACTCTGGGGTAAAAGCCATGCCATTTATATCTACTTCTCTACCACGTGTATCTAATTCTCACATCCTCTTCCTTAACTCCAAGTAAGAGTACTGCTCCCAAGAATATAGGCAAAGTGCATTCTGGGACTACCAGTTTGGGTACCTGGTGGTTCTGTCCCAGCTGCCTTCCAGGTGTCCTCCTGCTCTATATCCATGATGTTGTGCCAAGGAAGCAAAAAATAAGCCTGGTATCAAATTCTCTGTCTAGTCACACTTCACAAGAAGATTCGCTTGAGGAAGGTTTCGGTTCAAATGCATTCGAAATTAAAGAGGGGAATGTTGGGGGGTTTCTTAATAACGAAGTGTTGTGCTGTGTTTGCCGTCAATCCTGAGCATAATTCCGAACAAGAGAATGCATGAAGACATGGCGGTGCACTGGGTACCACTCACTAGCAGCTCTTATGCTCCTGGCTTTCGCCTCTCCTCTAAGGCCCTTAACAACCTGAAGAGCAAGAGATAAGATCCCGTTTTACACTGGAGACAATGGAGGCTTATAAAGACTAGATGACCTCTTCAAGGTCATGTGGAAATCCTCACCTAGGATTCAAACCCTGACCTTTCCCTCTTTTGTAGCCCAACTGCAGCCCTGCCCCCAGCTGGAGCAGCACTTCAAACAAAGGTCGCCGTCCTCCCTGTGAGGCAAACTGGCTTCTTAAAATTTTTTTATTGAAATTGTATATATTTAAGGTATGCAGCTGCTGTTTTGATCTGCATATTCATACTGAGCTGATTGCTTCAGTCAATGTAATTAACATACCCAACTCCTCACAGTTCGTGTGTTGTAAGGACACTCTGGATCGACACTCAGAAAATTTCATGTAATGCACTGTTGTCAACTCGCGTCCCCTGATATACATTTGATTTCCAAAACTTGTTTATTCTATAGAAATGAAGCTGTGTCCTTTCCAATAGCCATCTCATTTCCTCTCTCCTTTCAGAGGAAATGAAATCGGTATCTGAAAGGAATAATGGCGCTCGCGTGCTCACCGCAGTATTAGTCATAATAACTATGATATGGAATCAACCCTAAGTGCTTGTCAGTAGATGAATGGAAAGTATTTAGTTTGCCATTTGCAACAACATGAATAAACCTGGAGGACATTATGCTGTGAGAAATAACCAGATGCAGATAAGAAAAGTACTGCATAATGTCACTTACATGTGAAATGTAAACGTGTGTACGCGTGCATGTATGTATGGCATAGAAAGAGACTGTTCTGTAACCCTGACCGGGCCATTGACATGGGTGTAAGGTTGTGGCACACCCTTGAAGTCCTCGATCTTGGACTCTTGGTTTCAAAGGCAATGACCAGAACGGAAGGTACCAGGGAGCAGAGGGGTAGCATCCAAGAAAGCCTTTTGAGATCATCAGTTTAATCAAACCAGCAAATAAGCATTGTGTCGTGGTAATTATGAGAGTGAGACATCTAGAAGCTGGAACTGTAGACAAAGGTTGTCCGCAAACGTGTCGTTAGCTAAGTTGGCATTGTCAAGTTGTTTAAGCTTGTAGAGCAAGTCATTTCCATTGCTTCCCCTCACGCGATGTCTCTGAGGTCAGAAGGAGATGCAGAGTGGTTAGAGAAAGTGTTCCTACAGCACAGCCTTCAAGAGGGGAAGAGCGCTGAAGGAGGCAGTGCCGGTCGGCATCAGCTGCGTCTGTACGCACTGCCCTGCCTCTCCAGGGCCGGTTTCCTCGATTCTGCACTGTTGTCTTCCTATTGGCAAAGGAAGTTCCCATGGGTTGAGTTTTCACATGACACTCTTCAAATACACAGGGGCCACCTAGGTACATGATGGAAAAAAATAACAGTGTTGCTTTATGGTGGGATGGGGCATTGCCTTACCATACAGCATCCCGAGGTCTGCAGAGCACTGACATTTTCAACCAGATCTTACCCCTTCCTCCAAGTATATGCTCCTCACTCTTCAGGGCTCCTGCAAATCTTGGGTATTGATCCTCTGGAATGCCAGCCATGCCTCTTTCCCACGTCTCAGCCTAAGAAGGCAGCTAGCCTTACGTGAGCTCCCTGTCACCTTTGCAGCGTCTACTCTGAAGTCCACAGTGTGTCAACTGAAAGGATTAGACCTGGGTGTTTTCTTATTAATTCTCCCTCCTAGGAAGCAGGGATCTATTCAAGGCAACAAGTGAAAGACTGGAAAGGCTGAAAAGGAACCATCCAGCCTCTCTTTAACAGTCAATGATGGGGACAAGAGGAGAAGAAGTAAGAAACACAGGCTTTTGCTTCCCAAGGCAAGGGCTGAGCTAGCTAGTGGTCCGCATTCTGTCTACCTTCACAGTGTGAGCCTAGTCTATGGCTGTTTTGTTGTTCTGTTTTGAAACATCAGTCCCCCAAACTCCCAGGTTCTATAGTATGCCCACAAATCAGAATTAGTGCCCTTGGACTACATGGAATGCTATAAAATACTCTTATTCTTTTTTTTTTTTAGACTAAGCATTTGAATAGCCCAAACCAAATAAAACACCATTTAGAACAACTCTAGCTGAAAAGTGGTAAGGATGGCCCTCAGAGGTATCCCAGCACCCCTGGCCCTGAGACCCATAACCACGGGTCCCAAGATATAACTTCTGTGGATTGCTTCCAGTCACCTGCAATGCCAAGAAGTCAGGGAAGAAACCCACGCTTTCCACTGGAAAGTCAACGGATCCATGATCCCTTTGGATCTGGGACAGTTGTCTTTCAATGTGAAACCCATGTCCACCAACCCCCATTTACCATAGTTTATCAATATGTATCTTGATCAAGCCCAGGTATTTTTACTGAATGATAATGGCTATTCATTACTTTTTCATTCCGAGTCATAGAAGACCAGAATTGCTAGAAGACCATGAATGGGGCTTCTGTTAATGTAACGAATGGGTAAGCATCGAGGATAAGCCACCGTACATTACTCTGGGAACATAGCAAACCTTTCTGAACCATCTTGTCTCTCAAAAGAAAATGTTTGACATCATTTACTCACTTGCAAGACTGTTCATTTGATCAATGTCTGTATAGGACGTTGACTGGCCACTGGGTTGTAGCAATGAATTAAACAGCCCTCAAGAAACTTACATAAATACATGTATCTTCAATGAAGACTTAGTAGATGCTGGATTTGCTTGTTTGGGACACTGCTTTTATTGAATATTGACAGCAGGAAAGTGGGAATACCATTATTGTCTCTATAATTGAAGAAATGTATGTAACTTGCCCAAGGAGTGGAGGTAGTAATAATTTTGATCTAAGTCCATTTCCCTATGAAGGTGTCAGAAAGCCTCCCACAGCACGGTTCACATCGTCTACTATTAACCCTAAAACTAGGTCTAGCTACCCCAAATACCCAACTAGGTGTTTTTTATTTATTTATTTAGTTATTTTCCATTTTTATTGATTGATTTTATCGAGCTATACATTTTTATCTGTTCCCCTCCCTTCTTTTCCCCTCCCTTTCAACCCTCTCCCATGATCCCCATGCTCCCAATTTACTCAGGAGATCTTGTCCTTTTCTACTTCTCATGTAGATCAGATACATGTATGTCTTTCTTAGTGTCCTCATTGTTGTCTAGGTTCTCTGGGATTATACAGCAGAAAAAAAATGACATCTTGAAATTTGCAGGCACATGGATGGAGCTAGAAAACATCATATTGAGTGAGGTAACCCAGACCCAGAAAGACAAAAGAAAAAAACAGCCTACAAATTACAATTCCAACTAGGTGTTTTAAACCAAGCAGCATGCCTTGTCTGGGCAACATTCCAAACGGTGCCTTTTGACACGTTCAGTGGAAAAGTTTGGAACTCCTAAGCCTCCAACACAGGCCTTCTCGAAGCTGTTATGGTGTGGAAGAGTGTGGAAGGGCTATCTTTAAATTCAACTAACAGGTTAGGTTTAGAAGTGTGTTTTCAGCAATGCTGGTTCATCCAATGAAACAAGAAAGAAAAAACAGAACCCCTGTTATGCTAATAACTCATTAATGAATTGAAATTGAAATTTTGTGGGTTTGTTTCTATTTTTGCTTATGTGGGGCTGTAAAGACAATAGAACGGATGCCAAGAAAATCAAAAGAATACACTCAGAATCACAACTTCGAGGTATGAAGGCCCCACTGTGGACTTCACTAACTTGAAAACCCTGAACATTTTACATGGAAAGAAAGCAGTTCAGCTCTTCCCAGAGCTGAAACTGGAGAGGAATTAGTTTTCCACTTGGGAGAAAGGGGTCCATGACCACTTTCAAAGAGTCATAGGACATGTCAGCTGAAAGGGTGCCGGAAGTCTGGAGAAACACGGTCTTACATGTAACGCTAAAGCAAAGGGCTAAATACCCAGCACTAAAAAGAGAACTGCACAGAAATAGTAAACTAGATTGCTCGTTGGTTTGCCCATTTATCCAGGGAAGGATGGTTGAGCTACGAAACCATGCCGTGATCTCGGCTGAAGTCCCCCAACCTTCATTCAGAATGGGTTCCTAGCCGCTAAGTGCGCCAGCACCAAACTACCTCAGTCAGTTCCTGCTGCAGCCTCTGAACACAGTATCCATCAACCCTGCCCCCCCCTTGTCCGTTTACGGGTGAAGAGCAAGCTGCGTTGGTGCCTTCACAAGCATGGCCCTGAACCCTCGATTTGTCCTTGCCTCGGCTCTGTTTTGTGGTTTTGTATTTCTCTTTGTATGGACAGCATGAACTTTTCCATTTGCAAAAAGGGTTTAATCAACTGTCAGTGTTTTGAATCAGATTAAAACCACAAATACTTTCAGAGCTGTGTATTTGTTCTGTCCTGCTCAATGTACTCATTTTATCTTGTGAAGGACAGGGCAAAGCCAGCCGGACGCTAATGAATCCCTCGCAGGAGGCAGGTTTGCTGATGGTCAGGAGTGATGAACGTTTATCTTCAAAGATGCTGGCCAGAATTCTCCCCCTTCTCTTGACACATCTAAGTAAATAAATAAATAAATAAAAAGGACATCATCTGTGAGGCTGTTTTATTTGTCTGTGTTTTCAGAGCCGCACATTTACATACTCTTGAAAGCAATCAATATAAGCAAGCCCAGGTCTTCCAAGAGCCCTTAATTATACGTCCGAGATTGTATTCACATGGAATACTTGTGTTCCTGAAATGTCGGCCCCCCACCCCACCCTTTTGAACTGCCATGTGAGACTCTTCGGAAGCAAAGAGTAAAATCAAGAGTGTAACAGGCAAAGGCACAATGAGTTGTTAAATGTGATGGCAAAATAAAAAAAAAAAAGTAAAAGCTTCAGTCGGTATGAGCAGTAAAGGGGGGGAAAAAAGGCAGCCAGGCAAACTGTCTATCATGTGATGAAATTTGACAGCAGGGATTATGGCTTTGATGGACCAGAACAGCTAATAGAAGAAGCTGACATTTTTGAAACCCTGCTAATTAAGGGTTCCTTCCTTAATATTAAAATAAAGTCTTTGTCTGGGTTTTATGGTTGGAAAATCAGGTGTTTTCATTAATATATGCCAGTCAGTCTTAATAAGCTTGGAGGGCAGAGGAAGTTATTATTGAGTGACCTTCTACAAAATAAGCATGTTGCTAAGGGCTCTAACCCTGCCCCGTTCAGACTGATGAATCTCATTTCCAATGCAAAAGCTTCGCAAGAAATCCAAGTATTCTCTGTGCAATCACAGAAAATAATCCTTGTGTCTCTTGTAATGTCCAGAATTGCCACTTACTACACTACTACTGTACAATGAATATTACAATGCATATTATTTTTCTACTGCGATTGTCTACATTTCTGAATTGCCCGGAATAGAAAAACTTATTGTGAAGACACTTGTATTGAAAAGTCAGCTCATTTTAATACTTTTCAAATAGTCACCTACTCTGTTCATGAATTATAATGCCTAGAATACATCTGACAATACTGGCTTTGAAAGGGAGATATGTCTATATTATTACATATTCATTTTCAAATAGATTTCAAACAGATTTTAAACCATTCATTGAAATTCATTGAAATGATAAATTCACAGTTGGATTTTGATTGACTCTTAATCCAATTTTACTTTTGATAAGTTTTTACCCTTCCCTTCATGCCCACCCCCAACCTTTCTCAACCAATGTAGCTTTTTGCTCTTCTATTGGTTTGTAAAGCAGAGGTGATAGGGTATGGTAAAACATGAAGGTTTTGATGACTGTGTATGAAATTTGTCAAAAAGAATTCATAAATTAAATTGAAATCTGTAAAGCAACATAGTCTGGCTGGTTTATCTTATTAATTCCCAGCATGCCAGTGTGTGGCTTGTGGAACCCGTTTCCATGGCCACTGACAGTTGTTGCCAGTGTGTGGCTTCTGAAACCTGTATCTGTGGCCACTGGCTGTTGCTTCACAGCCTAGAGCAAATCCTGAAAGCACTTTTCAATCACTAGGCTATGCCGCCGTCTCTAGAGCACAGAAATTTGAGGTATTAAATGGGACCATGGATCACTCACCTTCGGGTTTTGTGCTTGGCAAGGCTGCTCCTTCTAATGTGATCCCACTTTCTATCCCAGAAGCATAGGACTCATGGCCAGGCCAAACAACATCGAGCTCACTGATGTCGCTCCAGACATGAAAGGAACTAAATTAAAACATAGCAAAACGTGCCTGGATTTTATGCTCCCCGTGAGAGGGAAAAACATCTGTCATAAACTGTATCTAAGCATGTTAGATGTAGTATCAAGGCCTTGAGCTAGTGTTTTAGTCCAGGTCTACAATAGGACAATTGTCGTCGAGTTTTAGATTTGAGAAGAAAAATGTTCTATTTCTATGAGTGATTACACAACGCTGCTAGTATTTAAAAGGAGGGGAAAGGTAATTAACAATACTGTACATCTCTTTAAGGCCAAGATCAGTCACTTGGTGTCTAATGTTTTCCCCGTATCCTCGGCTTATCCCAACAGTGGTGTATACCACCCTCTCCTTTGTAAGCACCATCTAGCCAGCTCTGCTTCTGTGGTCACTCCCTCAGCTTTGCCATCTGAGACAGCCCTGCCTTCTGTGCAGGACCAGAAGAAGGGGTTGGTTGCTCTCCCAGATGACTTTAGTTCACAGTCCCCTTGGGATACATCCATACAGCTGTGGATGAAGGACTAGCTGTATTCGTATCAACAACCCAGGAGCTTCCTAACTCAAAGTCTCTTGAGTTCTAGATCCATAGAGCTAGAATATGGAGGGGCTCAGGGCCCCACCTTTGGGAAGTCTTGGAGGGATCTGGAGAGATTTAAGTAGCACTGACCTAAAATGCTCACATCACAAACTAATCAGCCACTACATTGATTCGCGCTTTTGTGGTGGCCTCTTATTCTGCAGAGGTTCACAGTACTTCCTAAACCCCGGGGGGCTGGGTACTTGCTGTAATTCTTATTCTGCAGGGGTCCACAGTACTTCCTAAACCCCGGGGGGCTGGGTACTTGCTGTAATTCCTCTAGTCCTTCATAACCGCACATGGTCTTACAAAGAAGCCATCAGTAAGATTTGACTGACTGATTAAATCTACAAGTTCAGTTCTTTTATTTGAGAAGCGCTCCTGTTTCTGCTGTTTCCTTCTTCTGTCTTTCCTGCCATTTTCATCATAGCTTGATTAGTGCTTCAGTCCAGGGATTTGTGCTCCAGGTCAGCGCTGTCCAGCAGAAGCACTGGAAACAGCACGTGGAATTTAAAATGTTTTAGTAGCCACTTTTTAAAAACTAAATTAGTTTTATGTTCTCTCTCTCTTTCTCTCTCTCTGTCTCTCTCTCTCTCTCTCCCCTCTCTCTCTCTCTCTCTCTCTCTCTCTCTCTCTCTCTCTCTCTCTCTCTCTCACACACACACACACACTTTTTTGGCCTTGTTTTAAGTCTTTCGGGTCTGGTGCGATTTTACACTTACCAGTTCATTATAGTTCAGAAGCAGCCATATTCCATGTGTGTGACTATCATGTCGCGGCCAGCACGGCTCTTGTAAAAATTCAAGAAAAAGTGGCATAAGTGACTATGTAATAAAATTTTAGCTTTAATCATGTGTAAGTAGCATGCTTTTCTGGTAAGATAGTACACTGAGTTCTCAGAAGGACGCGTTCTCCCTCACGTGTGCCACACTGCCCTCCAGAAATCCTAAGAACACACACTCCTCTTGGCTTCTGGGAAGACCCAATTCTTCTGGCAGATGGTCTTCGCTTGCCAGTTGTAATTGTGTTCCATATTGTAACAAGACTAAGTTACAGCCTGTTGTTAAAATGTGTGGGTTCTATGTATTCCTTTAAAACAGCACCTAAAGATGTGCAGGGTATGGCCCCACTTCAGAGAAAATAGCCCCCATAGTCGAAAGAGTTCCAGCTGCCAAAATACAGCCATAGAAATGATATGCCAAGGCCATCGTTCCCACATGACACCCAGGAGCTTCCCAAGATTTGCCTGAACACATCAACAAAGAAGGCTATAGAAGGAACAATAACTATGTAACCTCAGAGGAATTTTTTTGTTGTTGTTCTTTTCTTTGGAGTAATACTCAAGTTTCTTGATGTATCCCAACCATCAACTTTCTCCAGCAGCTAAGCTACTTAAGTCCAGTTGGCATTATCTGGAAAGAGAAGTTTTGAAAACTCTTTAGAAGGCATGGAAGAGATGAGCACGGTTTTTTTTTTAAACAGAAAGCCTGTGACATGCGCACGTTGGTCCAGTCTGGGATACCAAGGTGTTGGCTGAGCAGGGGCCACCTTTTGGGTCCCTTTCTCTGGATGTAGGAATAAATTACTCTGTTCAGCTTACCTAGTTAGATTTCTGTTGCTTATATTTTATTCTCATTTTTTTCTTTCTCCTTTTTCTTTTAGTATTTTTTAAACATTATTCCTGAGCTCTTAGCAAGGAATGTCATTGGTAATCCTTCATAGTGTGCCCCTTTAAAACTCAAGAGTGATTAATTAGATTGTTTGTGTGCATTTTATTATTTATTATGGTTTATGTGATTATCATCTGTGTGCATTAACCATATCCAAGGTTTTAGTCATATAAGCCATGCAGTTTTACTGTGACTAGAATAAAATAAAAGTCACTCTGTATGAATTCTCAAAATAGAAAACTCAAGCCTGGAATTATTATGGTTTCCCTAATCCAGTTACCGTTCTCTGAGCTGAAAACTCTGTTAAATTCCAATCTTAATAAAATTTTTTGCCTTTGCTGCTGTTGTTGTTCACATGATCAAAAAGGGGAGGAGGGCAGATGTTAACTATGAGAATGATAACAACAGCCAAACAAAACTTGAGGTGCGCCAATAGGGAAGGCTGTCTTTGCAAAGTGAATCCTGATTTAAATGGCAAATAGTGAAGCGTGGAAAATTTGAGGGTAATGGATTAACTATGCCAATATCAAGTATTTTATGTTGATTGGTCTCCTTACCACCAAGGTAATGAAGACGCTTTCAAAGTGACATCTTACTACCCGTTTGATCTTCAGAGAAAGAGGGATTGACTTTAGCGACTTTGTTGCTAATGCTCTTTTCCTTTTCTCTGTGATGTAACCTCCCCTGGTATCCCTTCCCTCCTGGTGCCCTGATAAATACTGCAAAGCTGCCCTTTCCTGCCCCTCAGACACTTTAAAACTTCCGAACTCTGGCAACCTGGAAAAACAGGTTTTAAACTCTCCTGATTTGGTCACAAATCTCTGGCTCCTTCTTCTGATGGAGTGGCCACTCTGACAGAAACTCTCTGCTCTCTTCTTTGAGCTGGGGCCTCTTAGTGAAAGAGAAAGAATATCGACGTACCAAGACTGCCCTAAACCACTGCTTCCATAATGTGACCTGGTATTGGTACACTTGACCCATAATGATGACGACTCGTTGTAGTAATAAGGATGCGGCGGCAGGGTTGCGTCCCCAAACACCCCAGCCGCCTGCCTGGCTCGGCTAGCTTATGCCCCAAATAATTACACAGATACTGTATTCTTTTAAACACTGCTCTGGCCCATTTCTAATCATCTGTGTAGCGCCCCTAGGTGCGCTTACCGGGAAGATTCTAGCCTAAGTCCATCCTGGGTCGGAGCTGGGGCATGGTGTGCGTCTTCCCTGGAGCAGGTAGCATGGCGTCTCTCTGAAGGCGTCTGCTCTGGAGAGGAGAGCTGTCGAGTCTGACCTCACTTCCTCTTCCTCCCGGCATTCTGTTCTGTCTACTCCTCCCACCTATCTTCTAACCAATGAAATGGGCCGAGGCAGTTTCTTTATTGCTTAGAGCCAATGAAATCAACAGATTGATATATGACACTCCCACATCACTTCCCCTTTTTCTGTTTAAACAAAAAAAAAAAAAAAAACGAAGGCTTTAACCTTAACATAGCAAAATTACATATAACAGTTATCAAGTAAAAGTTACATCAGAAACATTTATACATATAACAAAATTGACCTTAAAATCCATACCAATGCAAATTATTCATACCTATATCATTTCCCCCTTTAAATGTAAAAGAACATTTATAAACTATATTTGGGAACATGGGCGCAGTTTTTTCTCTCCAAACTGCTTCCTGCTGAATGGGGGTGTCGTTAATCAGATTATTTAGGGTGTAACCTGTGTGCCAGGTTTATCTCAGTTGGCAGTTGAACAAGGCAATTTTCTGAAGATGTTCACAGCAACCCTTCAGGAGGACGTGGTCCATCATACCAAATCGGAATAGAAGAAATGAACAGGGTCTCATCCTCTGTAAAAACAAAAGAAGAATCTCTTTTCCAAAGTATCATATCCTTAGATCCAAATTCTGAAATTATACCCTCATGATATCCGTTCTGGTTCCACTTGGCAGCCCATATAATGAAATGTCTCTCTGTACTTAGCTCCTTCACAGTCAAAAATTTTAAAGAAAACACAATGTACATAATCCAGACTCTTTGTGAATTTTTCATCTTTACGCGGCTTATTTTTCTTTATTTCTTTTAATCTCTTAACTATCTGTACTCTGTCTCTTTAAAGACTTTACCTTTTTTTTTTCTTTTTAAACCATTAACTTTATTCTCTATATTCTTTTTCTTCTCTCTCCCAAGCCTACGTACATTCAACCAACAGTGTGACTCATTTAGTGGTCTGAATCTGTCCTATTGTGAATCTGCAATTTTTTACTATCCAGGAGCACTTTTGATTTGCGCCTTTAAATCATTAGGCGCTTAAGAATCTAAGCTGAGACATTCCTAAGTTAACTTTTTGCTTTTTGAGCGTATATCTGTGGACCAGGCTGTCTTTGAACTCTCAGAGATCCGCCTGTCTCTGCCTTCCAGGCATTGGGATTAAAGGTGTTTGCTACTACACCTTGAACTCACAGAGAACTGTTTGTCTCTGCCTTCTAGGCACTGGGATTAAAGGCGTGTGCCACCACACCTTGAAGTCACAGAGGTCTATCTCCCTCTGCCTCCCAAGTGTTGGGATTAAAGGTGTGTACACACAACAACTCTCTTCCTTTTTTTTGTTTTTTGCTTTAAGAACTTCAACTCTCAGCTTGCATATATTTTTAACACACTTTAAACCATTCAGAAATTTTCTCTGTCTTTGAATCTCTCTATACTGTATATCTCTCTTTTTCTGACCACAAGAGCCTTTAATTTATTGAGCAATCTCAGTAGGACTAAAGGCGTGGCTTTGCCAGCTAGATCCAGTCCATTCCTTAACTTTCCAGCCTCATGGCAGATATACAGGCTGCAGCCATGTTTATAGCATTTCAAGGTCCCTGCTAGCCAGCGAGCTACAACAGACAACACTCAAATCCTCTCTCGGTAGCCGGCCCTCCTGCCTCAAACAGTCAGAGTTTGCCCTGGCAGGATGGCCCAGAAAGCCGGCATTTTTAAACGGCACAGCTTTTTTTCCTGCTACGGCTGAAAACCGAAAAGCATGTGTTCAGCTTTTCGTCAACACCATTTAAGTGTTTCGTGGCAGGACCTCTTAATGAGCTGCAGGCTTTGCAGCTGAAGCTGAGTCAGGAAGCCTCTCTTAGATGAGGCGCTTGCTTGCCTCTAGCAAGCAGAGTAGACCCAAGAAATCGCTACTATCAATAAAACATGCTTTACTCTTTCCCAAGCTTTTTCAGGCTTTCTGTGGATTCAGTTGGCCCCTCGTCTGGGCGTCATTTGTAGTAATAGGGGCGGCGGTGGGGCTGCGTCCCCAATACCCCAGCCGCCTGCTCTGGCTAGCTTATGCCCCGAAATAATTACACGGAAACTGTATTCTTTTAAACACTGCTTGGCCCCTAGCTCTAGCCCTTACTGGCTAATTCTGATATCCCAATCAACCCATCTCTAATAATCTGTGAGCACCGGTCTTACCGGGAAGATTCTAGCCTAAGTCCATCCTGGGTCGGAGCTGGGGCATGGTGTGCGTCTTCCCTGCGGGTAGCATGGCGTCTCTCTGAAGGCGTCTGCTCTGGAGAGGAGAGCTGTCGAGTCTGACCTCACTTCCTCTTCCTCCCGGCATTCTGTTCTGTCTACTCCTCCCACCTATCTTCTAACCAATGAAATGGGCCGAGGCAGTTTCTTTATTGCTTAGAGCCAATGAAATCAACAGATTGATATATGACACTCCCACATCAACTCGTGATGCTGCCTACCATTCATTGGCTGAAAATGGAAGAATCTCAAAGACCCTGCTGTCTGTTTTATACTGAGACCATTCCTGTAAGGATTTAAGCATTTTCACTTGGAAATCTGGACTCTGCAGAAGTCCTCATAGGGCTTTTCTGAATATTTAGCAAACCATGTTAACTATGGACTGATAAGTTTACCTATCAGGCACTAGAGTCACAGAAGTAGAGATACTCCTACCCAGAGCCACTGTGTCAAGTCTGAATGCATCTATGAAACTTGCTGTGTGTTCTTCCATTCCACAGTCTATGAGACCCTTGTTCATTCTGGAGATGAAGGGACATCATGGCATTCCCCTGGCCCTACTCATCGGGTTCAGAATGGGTTTACAGTAAGGCTTGGCATGCTGCTGTTGCATGTCGGATACTCTGGGGGTTATAGAAGAGTGAATAAAAACAGAAATAAAATGTAGTTGGCCTCGCCGATTCCCGCAGGGACCGAAATGTTTATTTCTGGGGATAAAATAAACACACGGTGCGGTATCTTTCGGCGCACGCTCTTCTGAGGGAAAACTCTGGCAACGCATCTCTGAGCGGAGTGGGTTCGTTTTCTTATTTGATGACGCTGAAAGGGTTTTCGTTCCACCTCATCGTCCTGATACAGAACCTTTCTTTCTTCTTGTTCTACTAATTTATACACGTATTTCTGTAACAGACCCAAGGCTTTTATGTGTTTTTTTCTTCCCTTCAGATAAGTCAGCAAACACATAGAATGAGACAGAGCAGTAAAGAACATCAACTCTCTGTCAAAACAGTTCATAAATATTCAGTAGAATTCTGCAATATGTAGGAAGCTATGAAGATGGCATTAAGATACCAGTAAATCCAAAGAAAACCTGTGCTAATCAAGCTATCATATCTTATTATATTTTATTCCCTTATCACTTTATTATCCTTCAGTAACACAAATGTGACCCCCAAAAAAACTGCAAATCCTAACCTGCTGTGGTGAGATAGAATTTTTACCCTATCCCAGGTCGGGCTTTTCAAACGAAGATGAGGTCTCTTGGCAGAGCTGATGGCTTAACCTAGGAGTTAGCTTCTAAGTCAGCTCCCACCAGTACAGTCTCCCTTGAGAGTGACTTCCAGACATCATTGGTGTCCCCTGTGGAGTTGGCCAAGCTGGAAGAGGACCCAATTGGGAGCACCAGTCATTAGTACTACAAGGTCCTCAAGAGATTTTTTTAAGTGTCTTCCAAAAGGATTATGGCATTTCTGCTTTAAATGGGAGGCCTTGAAAAAAAATGTTTTTTATGTAATAAAAATCATCCCTGTATTGCTTCTCAGATGGAAATCTCTTAAAGAAAGAGATACCTGAAAAATGGGCTTTCTGATTTGACCTCAAAGCAAAATCCTCTCGTGTGTTGCACAGTGGAGGTGACTTAGTGTCACTGCTGGTCCCTTACATGTACCAAATCTTCTTAGTTAAAGGGGCTCTGATCCCATGAGGATCCCTATCAGGACACTGATATAGTTAAAGGGTGCGTCGCTCACTCTAGAGACTCAAACCACGGCTACCGACGTGCTTGCTTGATGTTTGAAAGGACAAGAAATTCCCTGTCCCAGCTGCCAGCAGGGCACATGACCCCACATGGGAAAGTCAAACCATTATATAAATATATTTACGTTTTCCACAGAACTTCAGTTACAAGAGCACCTGTGTCTAGTGTGAAAATGTCATGCAAGCTGATAGATCATGAAGTATATTTGAGGGAAAACTGTGTAGTTTAGTTTGACTGTGGGCTGCTGTCTGTCCTGGAACACTGAGTGGGAATATCTGGGCAGAAAGGGTTTCAACAAAATGAGATCTCCAGATAGATGATGGGCAATAAATAATCCTATCTGCAGCTGCAAATGCTCCTTTACTTTTTGTTTTGTTGTTGTTGATTTTTACATATTCTAAGCATTGCAAAGAAGTTCCCTTTTGACATTGCTCACCCCAGGCATGTGACACATGCCTGTAACGTGGACACTACTCAGGAGAATCATGAGTTCAGCACCAGTCTGAACTAGAAAGGTCCTATCTCAAAACCAAAACTAACAAAACAAGAGCAACAAAATAGAGTCACTCAAGGGGGTAACGTTAGACCTGGTGGTTGAAAGTAGAGATGGCCATGCCTCTTTCTCCTTCTCAAGCTTAGAAAACCATTCACACAGACTCTGGGTCTGTTTCCAAAGCTGGACAAGTACAACCACCAAGGGACTGATCTTACTCTAAAATGAAGAGGTTCTTACATTTGCCTAAAATGTCGTTTGAGCCCATCAGAGTGCACCACTGAGGTAAAGGGCTACCATTTTCCATTGAGAAGATCCTAACAAAAGACTGAGGATACAACCAACAAGTCATACCGGATGAAACTACTCTAAGTTTTCACTCTTTGGGATCTCAAAGGGTGGGTCATCATTTGTGTAGAGTGTGTCTTGATTCAGATAACGAGGACCTGGGGTGTAAAAGTCGGAAACTGGCCACTTAAGTACTGTTGTGCCATAGACTGGAAACAAAGGGGTTGAGGAAGATGACCATTGGACTATTAAATGGATTCCTCAATGCCTGAGTTTCCTAGCACTTGTATAATTCCACCCTCAGTCAAATTCAGCTGGGGCTGTAAAAGAGGGTGTGGTTACTAATGAACCTGGCAAGGGTTTACAGGGAAAGATAATTACAATGCAGTATTGAAACACATTTACAGACTAAAGTGCTACAATCATAATGCCAGAAATTACACTTGGGGGAACAAACAATTAGAGCTTGATCAAATTAATCATAAATCAAAATGATTTTGTCTTAGATCTAACTCTCTACCCTTTTTGTTCAATAAACGTCGGTGATAGCCCAGCAAGATAAGATGATGATTGGGATGGGTGGGTTACCCTTAAGTTGACCCCTGGTTACCCCCATTTGTTTTGGTGTAGACAGCCTCCTTCTGGACTTCCCTTAGGGCCAAGGGTCCAACCACAAAACATCCTGGCAGGCCACCTGTCTGTAGCCTTCTCCCTTCTGAGAACTCAGCATGCTCTTGTGGACACAGCAAGGATGAAGGACAGAGGGTTTCAGAGTTCCTTGCTCAGCCTCTTGAGCTACAGACACCACACAGGAAGTGAGAGGCACTGAAGCGGACTCCACCCAGTTCGGTCGTGACCACTAACCATTTCCACTATTCAGGCTAGGGAGGCATTTAGAGGGCATTATTTTTCTTACACAGTGACTCCCCTACATGGTTTCATGGAGTTTTCAAAACAGAGCTGTGGGGCAAGTAAGCCATGACTCATCACCGCTCTAGAGGCTCAGGCCCCCATCATCCCCAAGAACCAGAATAGCAGGGGGGACATCCACGCGGAATGCACTGAGAAAGGGACCCCATTGTCCCTCACAGCAGCCAGTCACCAGCTTTGCTCCAGAAGACTGGAGTCCAAGGAGGTTCCAGGGATTGCCCAAGGACACACGGCTGGACAGGGGAACCTTGTGACCTCACATTCAGGTTACAACTCCAAATAGCCTGTGTCTCCCACCGTCCCTATGGCCTCGACTGTAGGAGACACCAGGAGGGTATGGCAGTGCCCAATCCTCAGGGCCAACTCCCCCATCAATTACTGTTTGGGTTTTCACTTTATTTTTAATTGTATATGTACGTGAGAGTGTGGATTTGTGCATATGAGTGCAGTAACCACAGAGGCCAGAGAGAACATCAGATCCCACTGGAAAGTGGGGTCACAAGTTGTGTAAGTTGCCCTATGGAGTGGCTGGGTCTTGAACTCAAGCCGCGTTCTCCAAGAGCAGTCTGTACCCTTAATTGCTAAGCTGAGCCGTCTCTCTAGCAACGATATTAGGTTTTCAGTGTAAGCCTCCAGAAGGGCACTGAAGGTCATCCTTGCCGCTATACAATATGTCGTGCTGTGACTTAACCTTGCTCTGTATATCAGCACACAGCTTCCTGGATGCAATAAGGCATGCTACGACTTAACCTTGCTCAGTATTTCAGAACGCAGCTTCTTGGGAAGGAAGGATCTCTAGGCAAAGCAAGTTGTAGAGACCTGGCTACTTCTCTGTAGAGCTGGTTGACAGGAATATTCAATAACCAGCACCCTAATTATTTCACTGGGTTTTCACCTTTTTGCAGTCTGTATCTGAGGGTCCACAGAAAGATGACAGCAAACACTGGAATGTGCGAAGAGTCTGGTCGGACTCCATGTGCAGCGAATGACTTCCTCATATCCACTAATCCCCAAACAAAATAACCATCAAGAAATATTAAAACACACATTTTATTAGTTTCATTTAATTTCTTAATTGCGCCAAGTCAGTTTACCCGTTTATTACCGTGTGAAGTGGTTAGAGGCAAGGCGCACATTAAAGGGATTATTTCCATGTAATCCCCCCCTCCCAGAGGGTAGGAGCTGATCACCGTGAATCCCGATGTGCTCTCTGTCACAGGACCGAGTGGAGGAGAGTAAGATGATACAGCTCAGTAGCTCAGTAGCCGAGTAAGACGGTAGGAGAGGCTAATCTAATCGCTGCAGAAAGTACCTCATTTTCGGGAAAAGTTGGGCGAGGCTTTTTCAGGAAGAGCTATTACCCAAACTGAATTTTGCCTTCTCTGTTCCTGGTTTTGCCTCTGCTAATTGATAGATGTTGAAGGTGTGTTGCCTGTTAAGACTTTAATCAAATGGTGTCTGGGAGTAGATGTGATCATCTTACAAGGGACTTGCGGTGCCGAGGGTAATAGATCTGAGCGTTCCGCTCTCCGTGACAGTTTATCCTCCCTTCCTTCCCAGCAGGAGAGATTTGGTAGAGTTTAGAGAGATGCTGGCTATCACACAGGAAGGAGAAACGAGGTAGGAAGAGGTTTAGGTGGGAGAGTACATGTCAAGAAACTGGATGCTTTACAAACTTCCATGGCACAAAGAGCTGGCCTGAGCCCGTCTCTCTCAAAGGACAGAGAAACCCATTAGTGACCCAAGGAGAGCTTTCTCATGTCCTGCTTCTGACCTGCCTCGCCCTGCTGCAATACTACGAGGCAAGACGTTCTGTTAGGAGCATTACAGCTGGCCTCAGGAAGAGATAAAAGTCTGAGCTCTCTGAGAGGTGAAAGGTAAGGCCAGTCCTTTCTGGCACCTTCTGCCTGTACCCCACGCAGTGACCCAGACTCACAGACCAGGTCTGCCGGCACTGAGCTATACAGGCCTCTCTTCCACTGTTTCATATTCATCCGCTGTACTTGGAGGCAGCCTCGCTCGAAGAGTACACAAAATAAAAACCCTTTTTAAAGCCCTCAAGGAGCTCTGTACCATGTATTTTATTAGATTGAAGGCAAAACAAGCTGATACCAGCAGAAAAAAAAATGTCTGCTTCAGACCCCAGCTGACCTCTTTTGCATGGAAAATTCTCCATATGATTACAGAGCTAATGAGTGATATTTAATGAAAACATTAGGCCTTTGCATATATTTGTAAGTGGCACTTTGTACATTTAAATTTACATAGAAATAAGAGGATATTTTTTTTAATCTTAGAAATCTGTGTATTTAAAAGAAAGACTGGCCTGCTATCTCTAGCTGTTTCTGAAATGGTTTTTATACAAAGCACAAACTTCTCAGCATGAAAACTGTAGGTCTCAGTCAATCATCCAGTTGACACCGAACATACAAGTATTTGATGATGCGTGGATAAAACAGCTGAATGCAAGGCAGACTTGTCCGCATTTCACAGAACGCTTTGGCCCTATGCAAACAACACTGTATGAGGGGAAAACTGGGCTAAACAATTGCTAAATAAATACATGTGGGAAAAAGAATATCATTTCCCTCCCAAGAATCCTCAAGTAGCTGAAGATGGAGACTTGAAGCCGGAATTGCTGCTGGGGCCCGAGTGTGTTTCCTTTCCACCTCCGAATCTGCATCCCTGTGCTACTACACTGAACGCAGAAAAGCCAATGACACCTCTCTCTCCATTTCTCTCCCTCTCCAGGTGGAGCTGACAGGAAGCAGCGTCTTTGACTATGTCCACCCTGGGGACCACGTGGAGATGGCAGAGCAGCTGGGCATGAAGCTCCCGCCTGGGCGGGGCCTCCTCTCACAGGGCACCGCAGAGGACGCCGCCAGCTCGGCCTCTTCCTCCTCTCAGTCAGAGACCCCTGAGCCAGGTGGGAATTGGGTTTCAATGTGTTTGCAGTTGGCGGTTGGTGGGCAGGACCTTCGTCGAATGAGTGTGCCCGAGGTCCCCGAGTGGAGAGACTATAAATAGGACGAAGGGTATTTAAGAATTCCGTGCAGCTTTCAACCCCATGCAGTAATTAAATAAGGAAGAGATTTGAAAATAAGGAGACAGTTTAATAAGTGTAATCCAGAGATCTTATTTCAGTTGAACAATGCATCCAGAAGGTCCAAGCGCCTCTGGTTTCTCTTTCAAATAACTAGAAGGAGATCTGCTGGTTTGGAACACCCTCTCCCCTTTATTCTTACACATTTATTTATTATTCAGCAAAAATCTACCCTCTGGCAGAGGCATCTTGAATATTACCTTGTAGAGAATTAAAAGTGTTAGGGATTTGCAGGAATCTTGGTTTCTTTTCTTTTTCTTTTAAGCATCAGAAGGGTCCTTGAAAGATGTGAACAGATAAATTAAGGCTAAAAGGAAAACAGAAATGGCTACATTTTCCGCTGCCTTTCCACCCTCAGTATTTAATTAGATCAATTGTATAGAGGAATGAACAGAGGTGACAGCCCTCATTGGGATTCCTTCCAGGACTCTTATAGACTTTGCATTCAGAATGTTCCCATTTTCATTGTGTTGTACTGATGATAATTTAAGTATTAGGGGAAAATCCATTTATAAATTAAACAAAATGACTTGATATCCATCAGTCCCCTAGTTCATCAAGCTGTTCAAACACGGGAAAGATTGGCTAGTCGGCCTGGGTCTTCCGAGAGCGCTGGTAATTAGATCTGCGAAGGATTTATTCTTTGCTGATTGGGGCTTTAAATTAATTGAAGTTCCACATTTGTGGTTTTGTCCTTTTTGTACTTTTTTAGAGGAGATATTTCATATTCTTGTGTGGTGGAGTGCTTGGCCAAGCAGCAGTGGTTTAAATGTTAATTTTTCTCATGAGAAGTTTAAGATTTTTAATGAATCAAGGCCTGATTTCAAGTGCAAAGTTTTATTTGCTTACTTGAGAAGTTATTTTGCACTCTTCAAAGATGCCTGTGTTTGAAACCACTTGATCTGTAGTTCTAAAACAGAATTCGCAACACACAAGCATTGTATTAGAGAGGAAAATGAAAAACGCTGCCTTGAGATTAATATTAAAATGAACTACATATTTCAAGAAAATAATTTGTCCTGTCTAGAACTAATCACAATATGGGTATTCACAGGGAAAAAAAAGATTGCCTCTTTTGGAAATATTTTGACTCCATATATAGAATCAAATCCATGTTTTCCCATGGAAGTTAAGGCAGGGTGTTCATTATTTATAGTGTTGGTGGGTATCCTCCAGTTAGCTTCACACATGAGAAAGGAAAATGTTTAAGACCGCTCTTTGCCCTTCAAAGTGAAAACAGCCTTCTGGGGGACGCCATGTGTTCTTTATATCATAGCTCAGTGGCCTTACTGAATGGGTATGTCAGCGAGATAATTGACAGTGCTTTGCCATTGTTCAGACATCCCTAGCTGTAGGTGCAGGAGAAGCAGCATATGAGAAGGGCTTTGCGTTCATTCGTTCTGAAGATGGATCAGGGAGCCTTGGTTCCTCGTGACCCGGTGGAGAGGAATTTGAATTTAAAAGCTGTCGTTTAAAGGAAGGTCTTTGGACCGTGGATTCTGTGTCTGTGAGTCACACACTTGACTTCAGGATCTTCCCGGTCATTTAGCACAAATTCCAGCATCAGCAGCAACGCCAACAGGTGTCTCTGTTATCTCCTGGCGTGAAGCTGGTGAGTTAGTAAAGCTGCCTGCCCCTACGGCTGAGCAGTTCCTAGCAGAGTTAGCCCTGGCTTGAAGCCCACGTCTCCCATCTCCTTCACTGGAACTTCACGCCATATCTCAGATGGTGTTCTGCTCCTTACTGTAGACACCCAACTGTGTCATATGAGAGACATCAAGCCCCCCCCCCTTTCTACTGCTCCCAGGTTAGACCACAGATTCCACAGTCACGCATCCATCTACTGGTGTGTTCCTCAGAACCTCATTACCCACACTATCCTCGTTTGCCTGGATTGTAGTTTGTTGATGACCCTCTAACAGTATACATGCTTCTAGGAACTGAGCACAGCTCTTTAGATGCTTGATGGCCGTTTCAAAGAGAACTGTCACCTTTTTGCTTCTGATAATGAGCTCTGTTAATCCAACCCAAGGTTAAATTGTATGTAGCTGGAAGCCAGATCACCTCCTCCACTCACCTGGAGCTTGCTGTTTCTCCAGACAGGTCTTTAGGGTGGTCTGTTTCCTGAAAGAGACGTTGGGAGGAAAAGAAAAGGACAGCCTTTAAACTGGCTCTGCTAGGGCTCACAGCAAACCCAGATAAACATTCTAAGGAAAGACGTTTGATAAACCCCACGCCTTCTATAAGACCGTTAATATGCCCAGAACAGCTCTTGGCACCCTGGAGCCCTGTTACTCCTTCCAGACAACTGGAGGCCACAGCTGGCCTTCTCAAAGGGCTCACTTCTGCGCCCGTCACCATGATCCTCTCCTTCTGACCTACTCTGTCATTTATGTCAACAACCGATTGAAAGGCACCAACGTGGCCTTCCTGCAGCCATTCCCACTCAACACCCATGAAACTCTGCTTTTCCCCACCACTTAAGGATGAGAGCCCATTAGCTATGTTCTCACAGGAAAGGGCTCCTTTCCTAGATGGTGAATGTGACTCCTGCCGTCAGGGAATGCCAATCCATCTTAGCCCTACAGGTCTATAGAAGTTGGTTATTTTCCATTCTGGCTTAAAAACACAGCTAGCTTGACTACTCAGATACTGAAAAGCAGCATAGGGTGCTACCTGGGATGAAATATCTCCACTAATACGGACGATTGCTCAAAGGGAATTGCTTTAAAAGAACATGTCAGGCACTATGTCCCGAAGCTGCTTATGATTCCCAACAGCTGAAAGAATTTTAACAAGATTTTCTAATTCTTAATAACATGAGGGAACATTTTTGGAGACTCTTGTTCACTGCCTTGTAATGTTCTAAACTCTGGTGGAGCGCAGATTCCTTTCTATATCCTGGTGAAATATGGTTGGAAAATGGATATTGATATATGGTTATTATGGAAATGAAAGGACTAGCGGGTAAGGGATATTTCAGGCGCCCTGATGTGTGCAGTGTGGCATTACTAAATGACTAAAATCTAAATAACACTTGGCATTGTGATAAAAGGAAGTCAGTGAGTAAAGCCATTTCAGGGCGGCACCCCTGGGCCATGGTGGGAACTCTGTTTCCGTGAGCTGCCAAGCCTCTGAGTCTCTTGTCTTGAATCAGTCTCAAGATAATGGGGGAGGGGGAGCAGGCATCTGTTGACTTGACAGCAAACCCAAATAAATATTTTACCTGCGTACACATTTACAGGTAGTTTAGTAAATATATTATTTCCTTTGGAGAAATCTAAAGTCAAGCATTGGAAAAATAAGTGGGCACTCCGGCTTTTAGAAGCCCCGGTTTGCCTGAGCGCCTTTTCTTGGGAGGCATATCAGAATATTCTGGAAGAGACTGCCCTTCACCGTCCGGCAGACAGTCGTTTCTCTTCTCCTACATGACGACATGGGAGCACAGAGCCTCTGTGCACGCTGTTGGGATGGTATGTCTTCACTGTGTAGATCTGCCTGTGCTTCTTCACTGCTCTTAACGATTCTGCATCTTATGATTACAAGTCCTATTTTCTTTTCATAAATCTCAATACTGTGCCCTCGGAATGCTTGGTAAACAGAAAGGCAGCTTCTCCCAGAAGTCCTGGAGGAACTTTAAAAATTTTCTGTTTTGAAGACAGAATAATTTTCCTTGAGATGTCATAAAATGGTATTTCTACTTGTCCTTGTTAATATAACAGCTTTTGAAATTATAAAATCACTTCATAGTCATCATGAAACCTTTAGAATATGCAGAAGAGATGGGAGGAAGGCCAACCAGTAATATTTAGAAGTAACCACATTCGTACATGGGCACTACACAGCCTTCTAGACTTCTTCTCTTTTCCTGTACATAGGATACCTCCCTGTAGGCATATATACATAGAATATCTTCCTGTAGGTGTATATACATAGGATACCTTCCTGTAGGCATATATACATAGGATACCTTCCTGTAGGCATATATACATAGGATACCTTCCTGTAGGCATATATACATAGGATATCTTCCTGTAGGCATATACATAGGATACCTTCCTATAGGTATATATAAATAAGATACCTTCCTATAGGCGTATATACTTAGGATATCTTCCTATAGGCATATATATATATATGATACCTTCCTGTAGGCATATATACACAGGATATCTTCCTGAAGGTGTGTGTATGTGTGTGTGTATATGTATATATATATATGTATGTATATATATATATATATACATACATACATACATACATGGGAAGGAAGCTCAGCAGAGCATGTTGCTTGGCTGTTGTCTTGTATGTTTTCCTAAGATCCTGACATCCATCCTTCTGGTAACCTGATTTTTCGTGCAACCTCACAAGCATCTTTCTGTATCACATTTCTCTATTTAAACTGAGGTATCCTCTGTCTCGAGCAGTTCACCTCCTATGAGATAGCAATCAGCGCCTGCCTTGGGCCTCTGTCAGGAGCCACAGGCCCGGGTCCTGCTTGGAAAGAACTCGGTGAGGACAAGAGCTTCTTGTAGCTTCCTGGGTGGGTGTGCGTTGGTAGGAGGAGAAATCAATACACCACTATGATTCAGAGAACTTAGCAAAACATATGAGACAGTATTCAGTGAGGGATAGCTATGGTAGCATTGCTTACCACTGTTGTCTAAAACATCGGCTACCATGTTTTCTCTCAAATTTCAGGTAGAATCTAGTGTACACCATAGGCTCAGAAGGTAACCACTGGTCTAATCTCTGTGCCCGCAATGCCTCTTCTATGACCTGAAGGCTGTAAGGGATGGAAAAACAGAGCAGAGAGTGTTTGTCTAAATGGAAATGACCTGCATTTTCTGTGCGTATCTCAATGCCATGGTAAATTTGATCAACTCCTCAGATTATAGAACAGGGACTTAAATCCTAACATGACTGGAGGATTTTCAAAAAGGTGAGAGAAGTAGAGAAGCAAATGGCAAGATCACAAAAAAAAAAATACAAAATTATCCAAAGATCAGGTCAGTGTTTTACTGGTTGGATGTGTGTAGATTATTGGCCATCTGGTTTGGATAGGATTTTTTGCTTTTTTCGGTTTGATTTAGTTTGGTTCTTATCGATGAACTGAATTTAGACATTGGCCGGGGGAGACCATCTCAGTAACCTCACATCCAGCCCCAGTCCCCAGACAATGTGACTGTATCCACAGCACTGTCTGCTATACTGCAAATGTCAAACAGAAGGTGTAATGGATTTAATATTAGCGCTAGCCAAGGTGTTGAGGGAGCTGTTAATAATGTCACTCCAGTTATTGATCTGAAGCCTTTAAAAATCAGAGCAAAGCGAGAGATCCTGTGCTGGGGACAGGCACCGGTGAGTGGTTTTTATTGCCGATCTGTTTCTACATACAGAGGGAAGGCTCCGGAATTGTGTTATTGCCATTAATCTGTGGGCGATAATTTTGGAGTTCTTGTATGGTGAGATAATATCGTGGGGACCGTCCTGAATGTTAATGATTAGAACAAGCCCTTGTAGCCATAAGCAAATCTCACGTCTTGCGTGATGACTGCAGCCACACAATAGGGTCCTAGCACAGTGACAGAGCTGGAGCCCCTGGAAGTGTGCACTCTTCTTAAGACAACCCTTGGCACGACTATGTTAAGATGGAAATGGATTTTGTCCCTGCAGTTAGGGACCTCTTCAGGAAGTCAATCCTTCCATTTTACTGGCAATAAAATCTGTATGCAATAAAATCCCCATTTTCTATAGTCCCAAACTAATAAGTGAAATCAAAAATTCTAATTTATATTGAATGTTTGTCAAACTATAAATATGCATTTAATTCCTTTCCCGTTTCACTCAGCGTAAACAGAGATAAATCCATCAGCTGGTGCCGTCCAGTCCTCTCTGCTGGACTGAATATGAAGTGTTGTAACGGGAGCGCTAACATTTAACATTAGGAACACATTCACAGTCCCTAACCTTACCTGTCACCTGTTAATTCCCAGGTGCCCATGCACACAACAAGTATCATAGACACACCCCAGCAAAACTAATGTTTTAGTTTCCCAAAGAGATCAACATGTTGGGGTAAGTTGAGCTTCTTGTACAAAATTATATCTCCAATATGATTTCTTATTTTTAACCATGACATTGTTATTTCAAAATAAAATCTAATTTGTCTTCGTGGCAGAAGTCCTTCATAAACTCAGTACTCGAGAGGAACAGAATTTTTGAATGTTTCAGGCCAATGAGGTCTGTTTGGTGAGAACGAGGCTGGCCTAGGTTATACAGCACCTCATCTCCGAAGAAAGGAAATGAAAACAGCAGCCAGTGCTTTGACTGGGTACTGGCTAATGTACGTGCCAAATTTAGAGGCATTCCCTTACCAAAAAAGAAAGAAAGAAAGAGAGAGAGAGAGAGAGAGAGAGAGAGAGAGAGAGAGAGAGAGAGAGAAAGAGAGAGAGAAAGAAAGGCTCCTTGATGGAGTACCATTTTTTTCCCTGCAGAAGTCAGGCTTTTTGTTGGTTGGTTTTTTTCGAGACAAGGTTTCTCCGTAGCATTGGTGCCTGTCCTGGAACTAGCTCTTGTAGACCAGGCTTGCCTCGAACTCACAGAGATCCTCCTGCATCTGCCTCCTGAGTGCAGGGATTAAAGGTGTGTGCCACCACCACCACCCAGCTCATTTTTAAATGTCACTTTTATCTCCAAGTAAGCTAAACAAGACCACCTAGAACATACCACCAAAGGGAACATACCCTGCCCTGCTCTGCCCCGCCCTTTTCTGGCAGTCAGACATAGGCCCACCTACCACCTTAATTGTGTTTGCCCACGCTGTGCTGCTAATCAGCCCATGGTATGGACATTTGCAAAGCTGACTTATAATTTCAGAATCTTGCCAAGGGCAAGTAAAGAAAAATAAATCAAAATATTCTTAATATTCTTCCCACCAGGCCCTTCTGGCCCGCACTTCCTGAGTGCCACTCTTGCAGGTCAGCACTGGGGACAGACATCCTTTGGGACCTGGTACTGGGACTTTGAAGTCAGTGCTCGTGATCCCTTCCCACAGAAGACAGTCTCCCTTCCAGTCCAATCGCAACTCTAAATACCACTCTGGAACTAACTTTCCCTTCCAAAGTTGATGTGTGTGTGTGTGTGTGTGTGTGTGTGTGTGTATACACATGGCTTTTATGAAAATTAATACAATGGTATTTTCAGGGTCAATTTTATTCACTAACAGAAACAAAGACCAAAAAAATAAAATAGATTTACTCAGTGTATCCCTGTGTATAGTGGCATGTATGTTTACATGTATATCTGAATGTGTATTTGTATGCATGCATATTTTCTCCTAAAGCAACCTAGTAAAAAGGTTTAGGAAATCAATTCTTAAACCCATTTTTCGTAAGTTCCCTTAAATAGCTTTCCAGGTTGTAATTTTTACTTCCATTTACCTATAATGATGAGGGGTACATTTCTCAAGTTTCTAGAATGGAACCTAATACAAGTTGTTAATGATGACATGTTGTGCCCATTAAAAAAATGTGGATGTCTTTGTCACTGGATAATTAAAAATTATAGATTCTACAGCTGTTGCTTTGAAGAAAGCACAGGTTATTTGCTTTTAATACATATCACTGCACAGAAATTTCATCCCTGTCCAAATTATACCGTTCTGAATTCTTCATCTGCACTAAACAGCAGCCGCACAAAGGATCAGTTACCTGGCATTGACTGAGCGTTGCAGGGTGCACACACCAGAAGAGGCAGAACTAGCTGGAAACCATTTCCACCCCTAGTGAGCAATTTACTCATGATTGCTCGGGGAAAATACTGGAAATATTGCTTCTGTGTAAAGTTTGCAACTTCCAGTTGTCAGCTCTTTGCCAAGCAGCTGTTCCCAAGTGTAGCTTTTGTGCACAATCTGCTCTGGCCACTGTGATCATGGTGGCATGCCTACCCTGCTTTGGTATATAAAGAGCAGAGCAATGCTAATTTCAGGAGTTAATTCACACGGTATCCCTCGGAGGCAGGTCAGTGTGCTACCCTTGTTCTATGGCTGGGGGGGAAGTGATAGAAATTCTAAGTGGCTTGCCCCAAGCCACGCAGGTTAGGTTTAGCAGCCAAGATTAAAAGAAAGGGTGCAATATTAATGTTGAAGTAAGTGGGGAGCCAGGGAATAGATGGGGCGAAATGAGATGGCAACATGGTAGGAATCAAACCAGAGGAATTTTCTCCAAAGAGATTCGAAGTCCAAAGAGAAACCTAATTACCCCCTTATACATATTATACATATACATACGTATACACTGAGCTAAAATACTTTTTAGTAATAGAGTTTCTTATTAGGGGAAAATCCACATAGTCTTTTTTTTTTTGCTTTCATGTCTGCAATGAAAATCTTAATTCCATAGTGAACATATGAACAAAATATAGGCAAGATTCAACCCGTGTTCCACGTTCACTGGGTGACCCCAGCCAGGAGCGCAATCAAAATTGTGTGCTGTCAAAATTGTGTGCGCAGCTTGACTCTGCCTCAGCCAGTGCTGGGCATGGATCTGTGCAACTTCCTTAGCCCCTTCCTTCCAGGACAAATCACCAAGGCAGGCTGAGATAGACAAAGGACAACAGTGTCCCTCAGGAGATGGACATGGCTGGGAGGTATCCTCTGCTAATGAGATACAATCCTGGTTCCTGCTGGTTGACAGCATCAGAGCCGGGGGATGGGGGAAGCTTAAGTCTTTCCTTTAGCTATTATTAGTCAGAGTGAAATTTCATTCAAGATATAGGCACATTTGGCAATAGAGATAGTGTAGATTACTCAACAATTATTGATTGAATATCAAGTTTCAGATGTTATATGAAATGCTGAGGATACAAAGATACAGTCCTCTGCATTACAACAGCTGACCATTTTGTGGTGGGAGCCATATGAGATCATTACACAGAGAATGCGTGAGGAGAAGGCAAGCAGGCACGCAAGTATTATGAGAGAGGCGGCATTGAAGCACGCCTTGGTGGACCCTGACTCTCAGAGGCTTTGCTCACTGTTACCAGAGTCCATGTTTGCTTCTGCTCCTTTCTCCCATCAGGTGACTTGACCTAAGGCTGCGAGGGGCATGGGTCTGAGAGAATGTGAGTTCCCTTGAGTTGCTACTTTTAGAATGCAGAGAGAGATTCTGAAAGGAGGGAGTCCCCAGACCTCCTTCCTTTCGCCCTACATGGGCCTCTTTTACAAACTGAGAGCCAGGAAATCCTGACTTGCAAAACCTGTACTGACCCTGGGGTTTTTCCACCTGAGGCAGAGCTTTTGCAAGTAGTGTACCAATAATAAAAGCTATTTAGTGATGCCATTAAAATGCTTTGCCCCCATAGTCCAGTTTTATAAGAGGCTCCATTTCTAAGTAGTGTTTATATTTCTCAAAATGGTTTCCAAATGACCCTTGCTGGGCAGTTACTGAGCATACAAGAGGAAACTAGTCATCCTTCTGAGATGGAGTCACAGTGAACAGCCAGTGGGAAAGAGAAGATGTTACTGTTTTGCGCAGTTGTATCATAAGAGAGTAATGAGCTTTGACTAGACGGGCTAACGTCCCTACCCTATTGAAGAGACCGTTGTGTCAGCAGAGACAGACTATTCAAGACACTCACCCTACAGGGCACAGTGGGATGAGGGTGTTGCATTGTGGGGGCAGAAGGAGAGCCCTGCCTTCCCGGATAAAGTAAAGGTACATTTTATCTACAATGGTGCCAGAGCATGGAGCACCTAAGGTGCCATCATGACCCCTCTAATATTAGTGCAAGAAGTTCTAAGTCTCACTCATTAAAGCAGTGGCCCATTCACATGTTTTATGGCTTAATAATAATATTTTAAAGTCCCAAATTTAGAAACCCCCTCTCTTAAAGGTTGGATTCTACAAGTCCCGATGGATGCTGAATTCCTTGTGTAATATAGCTACTCATAGATGCAGAATGCCCAACCTGTGCCTGTCTCTCTGCTAAGCCTAGACTGTGCATAACACAACCCAGTTCGTCACGAAACACTATGAAGACGGTAGCCTTGTTTCTCCCATTTTACAAATGGATTATAGGAAAAGAGGACTGGTTGAATGGTGGTGGTGCACACCTTTAATCTCAGCACTCAGAGGCAGGCAAATCTCGGGGTTCACGGCCAGCATGGTCTACAGAGTGAGTTCCAGGCCAGCATGAGTCACACAGAAACTCAGTCTCAAAAAGAGAGAGAGAGAGAGAGAGAGAGAGAGAGAGAGAGAGAGAGAGAGAGAGAGAGAAGGAGGGTATGGGAGTTTTTTTGTTTGTAGAAGCCTTAAAGCTAGTAGGTGGAAAGTCTCTGATTTGGATCTGAACACCCACTACTAACCAGGTAGCAAAGTGAACCTCTACAGCCTACCTGAAACAGCTGTCGCCTGAGGTGGCCAGCTGGGAGCGCTGACTAATTCCTTCCTACTGAATAATCTTGCCTGCCACATGGATAACTTGAATTCACAGCACTTGATACTACATTATTTTTCCAGGAATGTTTGGCATAGTTAACTAGAGAAAGCTGGAAACAAAAGAAGTCACTTACAAGGCCAGCTCTGTAGCGCCAGCATGTGGGGAAGTAGAACAGACTTCCTAAGAAAACATGCGAAGACAGCAAGGATGGTTTGGAGTTCAGGGAACACTCAGGGAAAAGCAGAAAGCCACCTTATGTTCAGTACCTAGGCAGGCGCTTCCGGTAACTACTGATACGCTAGACAAGTCTTAGGCTTTCGTATGTAATTCCTGATCACATATGTTGGAAGAATGCCAACAGCCCACTTCCATTTTTTTATCAGTTGGTATCAAAATCTTAAAACATTTGGAAATTTAAACTATTACGTATGCTATCAATCCTGACATACTAATATATAAACTCCTTGTCTACTAAAAGCTGATTCTTTTAATGATTTGTCAAGTACCATCCTGTGGCTCTAGAACATAACAGTATTGATAAACAGATGGTACCAGAAGCTAGTGGACTTCTACTCTCTTTTCTGTCCACCTTTTATTGAGTAGAGTATGCTGCAAGGGGATCCAAAGTTTAAAAATAAAATTAATTGATACATAAAATGAATTACATTGTCATCTCTGTTTAGGAAAATACTTTGTATTTCACAGACCTGATATAAAAGTAACACAAGCCTGGACCAATGAGATGGCTCAGCAAGGTGAAGCCACTTGCCAGAGTGCCATCCCAAGGGCCCACATGGTGGGAGGAAACATGCTTGCACACACACACATGCACACATGCATACACCATGCTCACACAAACTTCATGCACATGTGTGTGCACACACGTGCAATACACATACATGGAAACATGTGTGCATGCACACACGCACGGAAAGACAGAATTAATTTTATGTTAATAACACAAGTCTACAGCCACACAATAAGACAATCACTGTTTCTTTCAGCCCTTCATCTCTGCATAAATTCCATCACGAGTTTCTGTGGCCACAGGATTGGCTTTATACTGATTAGGTCTTCACCAAAACTGTTTCTGCTCTCTGAGAACTCCCATTCTCACGAGCCCACGTCAAAGAGAACCAAGGTCCCCAAACTCTGAGCAGCAGGTTTGCAGTGACCCAGTTGGTCATCTCTACTTCCTAAAATGTATCGCCCTCAAATTCTAACTGAGAATTTCAAAACCAGATTCCTTGTGACTATAAGGACAAAAAGGGTCCCACTGTTGAGCAGTGAAGAGAAACGGCCTCCTGGTTATCTTTACCCTGGAGATTAGCAGTCATTGACTTGATGAAGATTTCACATTTTTATGATACGCCTGCCTATTGTTTTGGACAACTCTTTCCCAGAGTTTCAACTGTATTAGTCTGTCTGTCACTACTGTGACAAAATCCTAACAGAGGCTAAAGTTATAAAGAAAAGGAGTTTGTTTAGCTCAGGGTTTAGATAGTGAAAGCCAAAACAGTGTGGCTTTAAGTTCTGACAAGAGCGCCTCTTGGCTGTATCACTTCATGGTAGATGTCAAAAGTAGGGAATGGCGGGGATGGAGAAACCACATCTCCAAAGGGAAAGTCAGATTCATCATTCCAGCCCAGCCTCCTCCAGCCCCCAGGCATGACCGAGACAATGAGATGCCTCTTCACAGCCTACCACCTCCCTCAGCACAACATGGACTAGGGCTGGACCACATTCAAACCATAATCAGTCTTACAACCCCCCCGGAAACACATGAGTAGCCACTTGTGGCCTTTCAGCTAGCTGGATTCAGCTCTTCTTCCAAGGCCTTTGTGATACAGGCAGGGGTCACAGATGGGCCACATCTTTGAGGCTCTCTTCATCCATAAGTAGCTATCATCAGTGCTTAGGGTCCCATCAAGCTTCCCTAGACGCAACACTAGTATCTCCCTGAAGATGTTTTAAGACTGACCTATGCATTCCTGAGTCCATCTTTTGCTGTTCAGTGTTAGCCTTGGATCTGCAGGCGCTCAGATTCTTTACCCTACCTCCATCCCCTTCATTTCTATAAGCAAAGCATCAAGATGGCTGGTGCCCCACCCACAGTAGCCAGTAGAGATAAGCATGAAGCAGATCCTGGCTACCCGGAGAAGTGCGACAGTCATCCTCAGTTACCGGAGGTTCTCTGTTCTATCTGTACCAACATAATTAAACTGCACTTTATATATTATGGGCTTTTCTTTATAATCCAGTCTGGGAGCTTGCACATTGCTCTGACAACTGAGAGCCGACAACATAGCAAGATGATATTTTAGGGCTGTCTTTCGGCTGTTGCTGTATCAGCCACACACATGTAAATGCGTGAATCTTGGAACCCAATGCCCTGTTTCTAGCTTCAAACCCTGGATCTGTCACTTACTAGATGTATGGATGGCCTTGAGTAAATTAATTAAATTATATGTGCCTCAGTTTCCCCATTATAAAATTTGAACCCTCTGCTCTAGATTGGATACTGGACTAGGAATAATTTCCATTTGATTTTTCTCTTCAAATGAGTTAACATACTAGCATCTTGTGAGGGCGTAATGAATCAACCAGGTAAAATCCTGGGTATGATATCTAGTATGCAGTGAGTGGCATCATTAATTCTGCTGAACTAAGCATTCTGTTACCTACTTTATTCCTTAGGGAAGGGATGGAACCATGTGCTTGCTACCTGATTTAAGGGGTTTAGATTCCACAAGAAGCACACAATACCGGGGGGGGGTGCCTCTGAACACCTATCACACACACCCTACATGGAGACCGTTGGTAAGAGCTTTGGGGAAGAGGAAGACTCTTTTGGAAACAGAGATTTCTCTGCTCCCCCTGTTTCTGCAATGCAGTGGCTTGTTTTTATAGATCCTCACATTAATACCGTAGTGGGTTTGGATTTATTTTATCTATTCTATGTGTATGAATATATGGCCCACATGCATTTATATGTATTACATGTGTCCCTGGTGCCCAAGAAAGTCAGAAGAGGGCATCTAATCCCCTGGGACTGGAGTGATAGATCCTTTTAAGCTGACATGTGAGCTCTAGGACTCCAACCTCTGCCCTCTGCTGCGCTGTCTCCCGGGCCATCACGCTCAGTTTTCTTAAAGCATAACTGAGGTGCTCTCAGAACTCCATGCCACAATTCCTGGATTCTACACCAGCTTTGCTGGCTGGTGCCCTTCCAAGGCCAGCTCCGATGCTGCCTAGGTCTATGGAATCAGTCTGGATGCTGGTCTCCTTACGTGGGCAGCTTCCAGCCTGGCACTCTGCTTATGACCTGATGATGTGGCTGGTGCCTAGCACATATGACGTACTTGATTGACACTTTCCCTTTTTATCTGGCTGGACCATTGTTGTGGAACCCCAGCCACCGCACGGACGGTGCTTCACAAAGGACTGAGCGACCCAGAGGCAGATTTAGACTTAAAGTTTCTCCTACTGTCAAATCAGATTTCAGAAAGCCTGCTGGAGAGTGGGATGGGGGCTTGGGATTGGCTTGAACTTTAAATAAATCAATTTATTTTGTGTGGGAGGGCCTCGGTTCATCACTAATCTTGAGAGCTGAAATGAATGTTGATCTGGTAGAATGCTTCTGCAAAAGCTAGAGAGATGCCCGGCGCCCTGGCCATAGGTACTATATCTGGACTTAAATAAATACATTAAGAAACTCATTTCACATAGGCCACCAGGCAGTCATGAGATGTTAATGACTTTTAGTCACTGCCAACCTGGACAAAATTCAAGCCAATGACCTAGGGGTGAAAGGCTCCGTATATCCCATTACCAGTCCCCCGAGCCATCCAGCCGCCCTGACAAGGCATTTCATCATACTGAGTCCAGGGCAGTCCAATAGTCCAAATTCCTGTACCATCAGGAAATCTTCTTCTATTTAAAACTTAGGAAAAGCGCATCAAAGCATAAAACCTAATTCCTCAAATGAAGGAGCAGTTGCAATTGAAAAACAACAACCAAAAAAAAAAACTTTTGGAGTAAGGGAGACATGGGTGCGCACACATGCGCGGTCTGGAATGCTGCTCTGAGCAACAAGACTTCCCGTCATGTTTATTCCAGTGCACATTGGAATCTCCTTCTAAACGGGAGCCTGGCACATTTTGAAGTCCCATTAAAAAAGTCATTAGTTTGGGTTTAACATTTGTACAAAACTGATTGGTTAAGCCCGTGGTGCCTGCTCTCCTGGCTTGTCTTTAAGTGTCATAAATAAATGGCTTCAGTGCCCCACAAGACAAATGTTCTTTAATCATCTAATGCGCTCATTTATCCTAAGCCCTAACCTTAGTCCTAAATTAAGTCTGTTGCGAAAACATAACTTCATCTAAGAACACCCATCAATCCTCCATGGTTTTGATAAGCACCTTTTAAAAACATAAACAACCAGACAGTTGTCAATCTGGGTGAAGCCCGGGCCCATCTAAGAGGCATTCAACCAGCAGTTGCATTTTATGCCCACACCACCAACGGAATTACCAACTAGAGCAGGCTGGGACCTTTGCTGGGACGTCTATACTTGGAAATTGGGGGGTGGGGGGTGGGACCTAGTGTACAAGAATGTAAAACAAACCAGGACAGACGAAAGGTAACCCCTTTTCATACCAGACACAGTTGGGGTTTACTTGTTCTGAGAAAATATTAATAATTTTGACATTAAAGTTTCATGATCACATATTTAGTAAATTGCATGTCATGCCTTTGATTAATTTTCGTTTGCTCATGGTCCTAAAAGTCTGTCAGAGAACCTGGCTGTTCAGAGCTCAAACATGAGTAATGAATACAGAAATGTCTGGTGCAGGAAGACGCGACGTGAGAGTGGGAACCCTTGACTAAATGGAGTACTCAATACCTCATAACTAAGAATGCCTAGTGCGCTGAAACCTTCGTTTTGATGGGTAGCCCGTTTAATTCCAAATTCATTCTTAGGCCTTTCATTTGCAATGGGGTCCTTCCACAGTGGAGCCAGCAAAACACGCCTGGTTTTGTCTCCTGTACTGGCTTTCTTGGATCCTGCAAACTAATGGCCACGGAACCCCATGGGGTTGTGGGGTGCTCCCCTCCCCCACCCTCAACTGGGGCTTTAAATTTTTTTTAATAGATAAGAGCATTCAGCAAATAGCTACGTTGAGAATAAACTTAAAAATTATCACCAGGGCCCTTCCTCTGCCATAATTTGTCAAATCTGCTGATAGGGAGCAAATTCTATTCATAAAGATTTTATTTGAGGGGGGGGAACCTCTTGTGATTTGGTAGCAATTCAATTATAGTTTTGGGAGATAGTGAGCCCAGAGAGGGAATCCAGACTGACAAGAAATATGACAGGACAGTTACAGAGTGTTTATGCAATTAAACTTTCCCTGACAATACCTGCAGAATGATGAATGCGGGGGCGGAGGTGCGCGAGCGCAGGCAATGCCCCGCAAGAATTGCCCATTTTTCATTATTATACAACTGTTCAGATCTTTCAAGAGCAGCCTGAAGTGGGGTGGGAGAGGGAGTGTGGTTTTGCAGCATCTTAACCAAACGCCCCCCCACCCCACCCCCACCCCTCCCTCTGAGGGGGGTCTCGATATGCCAGGTGATAAAAAGAACATCTATTTTAGAAAAATGTTTCAAAAAGATTAAGATTTACCCCGAGCTTGACATATATTAATTTTGGGTACCAAAGGAGGTTTTTATTCTTTTTTTTTTCTGCCCGCAACTTTAGATCACTCCCCCAACTGATAGACCCGTGCATAATTAAACTGCGGGGTTATTCATTTTATGCAATCAGGTGCAGAGGGCACTGGGAAAGTAGGATTTTACTGATGGTCGATTAAGAAAGAAAGGAGAAACTTGAAAGCCTTTTGTAGAGAGCCGAAACAGCTTACGGGAGAGATTAATTTGGTTGGGCAGAGTCAATGCTACCTGCCTCGGTCTTCTGAGGGTCCCTGGCATCAGGAGAGCGGGGTGACTCCAGGGTCTGTAGGAGACCAGAAGGAGCACCTCAGATTGGTGACAGTATTGGGGATCTTAATTTGAGACCTCAGTTTGGGGGTGTGGTTTTTATTTTTTCAAGTGTAAATATCCTGATATCTTGTTCAAATGAAAGGAAGACAAGAAAAAGGAGCTGCTCTCCTGTGTGGTAGCCCTGAGGCCTGAGGTAACTGCACACGGAACCAAGGGAATTCCTTCCAGTGCCCAGGGCTTGGCTGACTCGTTGTGTGTGGAGGTGAGGAAGGCAGCAGAGACAGCCTGTGTGTGACAGGGGAGCAAAGGGGGTACGTCTCCCTTCGCATGCGCACATGTGTTTAGACTAATGAGATTTACGTGGGGAGGAAAAATGATTTCCTCTTTGGGCCATCATTCATTGCTGTGGTACCTCTGGAAAGCAGCTTTTGATGGTGATGTTTTGATTTTGCTTTTGTTTTTGATGGTTGACATTCCCGTTAGCACTCTCATCCTTTCTGGGGGACAGTTCTGCTTAGAGAAATCTGGGGCTTTCCATAGAAAATTTCAGTTGTGATGGCAGGCCCCCATCCATTTCAGACCCTTTGTTGGAGTCTGGGCTGTGAACTGCAGCTGCATACACACCTCCATGACTGCTCTCTGGGCCCAGATTCTGTGTGCCCACGGGGAAAATGTTATAAATCTAACTCACACCTGAGACTTCATTTATATGGTCCCATCCCTCTGTAGAATTCAATGAGACAACTGGTCACCTCAAAAGCAGCAAAACTCTTCCAGCCTTATTAATTGTGCAAGAAGTCAGTTGTCTGGACATTCCTATCACTGTGACCCTCTGAGAAATCGCTATATCCCGAAGTCTGAAAATTAATTTTTATAATCATTTCTCTTGCCAAAAAAAGCTGTATTCTGTGATAGATATAAAAAACCTGCTTTCATCAGATGTGATTTTTTTTAATGTGCACTAAAATTGATAGTTAAAAATATTGTTTTCACATTACTTAGGTGTTAAAATTACACGGTGGTGTTCCTTTATTTTCAGAAACCAGACCTAATCCTGTTAATTCAAAGTGAATAACAAATAGTACTAAGACTTTTTCCCAAGTTGTTACGTTCATTCAACCTGCTTGTGTTTTCTTCTTCATCATAATTATTTCCAAGTCAAATCTGCACTGATTTCCTCACGGACCAGCGTACCTCCGACTAACTTAAAGAATTGAGCTGGGATAATTCACACAATTCCTCGGGGGTCATGTTCACTGTTTTTTTTCAAGGACATTTTTATTACAAAGCTGATGAAATTTGCATATTAATTCATTTCTTTCAATTTTTTAAGATTAAATGTTGTCAACATGTATCAGTGCAAGGCCCTGACAGTGCTGATGAAATGGGTCAGTCAAGCTTGAACATTCCGAGTAATGCTGCCATCTGCAGCCCCCTCGCCCCTGGTGGCGCTCCGTGCTACCACTGCAACTTGATTAAAAAAAAGTTTTATTCAGTGCAGGATATTAAAACATTATCTAAGAAATGATATGGGCTCGTCCTTCCATCTACCCAGAAAGTATACTTGACAACAAAAGGGATCCAAAGAGATCCTTGCTGGCTGGGAGTTAGGGTTGTGTCCATCTTAATTAAACTGCCCCCCAAAGCCCCCAAAGCCCCCAAAGCTTTCAATTGGCTGGAAGGAACTTGGCAGGGAGGGGACTTGAATTTAACAAAAAGAAGACGTCATATTTAAACTGTGGGCAAAAAGTGAGAGTTTGTGCCATTGACAGGGATCCGGAATAACCTCCTTTCCTCCCAGTAACCCAAGGCGTGAACCCGCCTTTCCTGCTATGAAGCTAAAAACGTTTGAATTTCCTGGACAGGTCTAAAGCCGGCACAGAATGGCACCGCTGTGTTTCCATGGGGCTCTGTTTCTGTCCACATGCCCAGCTTGAGCCTTGAGCTGCATCGATTTATCCAGCTGCAAGACAACCCAAACACACACTTCCATCAGGCGCTCTCGGACAGCCAGACACTTAGGTGAAAAGTCCCTTCAGCGGTTCCCTGCCTTTCCGTGTCAGCTGCAGTGGCCCTTCCAGAGCATGTCTTTCTCTGCGCCTGTTTCTGCCCAAAGCCTCTTTGGAGTGTACATTATGCCATTGATAGATTCCAAAAGAAATTTTCCTTCAAAGGAGAACGTTGGCCACTTTTGAATTTGGGTAGCAAGGCATCCTACGTTGACATCTCATCTTATGGCCACCCAACTCCATCTCTGCAGGCAATGGCTACCTCCAGGAACTTCTGGAGTTGTTCACAATACACTGCTTTTAAAAACATTTGCTTTTAATATAACTTATATGTAAATATTATCACAAACTAAATGCATTAGAGACTCCATTTTTGAAGTTGTTCACCTGCAGTAATACAAGCTCACTGTTGAGTCCCTAATGTATCTAAATTATGACTAGGTAGGAAGGTTTGTTTCCTGAAGTGAAATAAAATATAGTGCCTCTTATGAAGGGAACCGCAGAAAGAGAGAGTAGTCTCAGGAAGGGTTTTCTCTTGATTTTGAATTAAACTCCAAAACTCATATTAGATTGAAAAATCAAAAATCAGACTTCACATTGTCGAGTTGGAAAATGTCAGATATGAAATATTTAAACTGTGGAATACAGTCTTCGACTTTGGGTTATAAAACTTTAATTTCGTGAGTTGGTAGCACTCCAATAGTTCAATATTTTTAATTCTACAAATCCATGTTTATTAACTTTCAAAGTTTAAACAGTATCACCAAGTCTATTGAAACTAAATTAGTCTGACTGTGAGAGCTATAGGGTAGCTGGAATTTGTTTTCTACTTCTACATAAGTGACAGAGACAAAAGAAAGAGCAAATAAAAAGAATTGATTGCCACAACAATCCCTTCTTATAATTTCCAAATGACCTCAAACACAAGCTGGTCATTACCTCCAGCCCTCAGACCACACACTGTTGACTGTGCAAGTCAAGTGGCGTTTAATGCAGGCTGGTCTTGTTAAAGTGGCAGCCCTCATATTATTGTTGAGAAATCACCCATGTTCTCCCCCCACAAAATAGTCTTGCATTCTTTTCTTCTCGTGTGGAAAATGTGAACCCTCTACCCTGACCACAGTTTTAATGCCTTTTACTGCCATGTCATGACTGCTTGCAAAAAGCAGACATGATTCTTCGTCTCCCTCCAGTGAGTGCTCTCTTCTCATAACTCCTCCCAGGGCTTCAGCTGTGTCCTAGCGATTACCTGACAAGTGGACCCTTGGCTAATTTTTCAGTACTTCTACAATGCTTCCTTTTTGCTAAGTGGAACACCTCAACAAAACCAGCTGTGTATCATATGAAGAACACTAGATGGGGAGGCTAAGGCTCCCATCAACTCAGCTCCTGGTTCAGTCTCTCCTGGGTGGTGTGGTTTGCCTTAAGCATGTATTCAAACCCTTTCATCCCCTTCCCCATCCACAAAATGCAACCAGTATTTACTCACAGGTTGCTGGAGCCATCAAAATAATAATAATAATAAACATGAAAGTGCGTTATAAAAAAAAAGTATTCCCTTTAAACAGCTTGAAAGGCTAAAGGCAATGCATAAGTAGTATAGCACCAGTCTTTGTGGGTTATCTTGCGATTTCTAGACTCTAGTAGGTGAGCAGCGGCCGCTTGTATTTGTACATTCCAATAACATGTCCATAGCAGCGGCTGTCGACTTCGGGATCCAAGTTAGATTATCCGACACAGTTCTGATGAAATCCACTCCCCCACCTAACTTAATCTGTAGATAATTTAGTTTGCTGCCAGTGAAGGAAAGTGCATTTGCTCTGAACCCAAACTCCTGGTTACCAGCAAGAAAATTCAGTCTGCTTTGTTTATTGCTTTTGTTTCATATATAATGTATATGACTCCGTGGTGATTTGTTCAGGGGAGAGAAGCTCAGGGGTTACCCCTGCATCTCAAATCCCCTGAACATATGCTACAAGAGCATTACTTACTTCCGAGTTACCCAAATCAACTTCAAGTACCAGGCTTCTCTCCCAGGAGCTATTTTCTCTGCCTGTGTATACGCTTACAGCCATGTTTCTTTTTTAATGATACAGTCACAGGTGGGTCTTTCCTGGGCTTTAGCACGCCGTGCCTTTCTTTCATTTCAAGTTTCTGAAATCGCCTACTTGCCTGGTAGGGTCCAAAGTCCTCTGAGTTAACAATGCCGGAGACTTACCAGAGTAAAATTCTTATGGCCATCCCCTGAGCATCCATAGACCTAGAGACACTGCTGAAGGTTTTCTGAGATTTCTGTGTCATCTAACTAAACCTGAGTCCCCTGCCTGACTTCCAGCAATTCTCCTCGAATTCTAAGTGAAATTTGTCCTTGGGGAGCTTGGGATCTTATAGCCAGAAAACTAGAGGGTAACGTGGGGAGGCGGTTGAGCTTTGTCCTTGATCAGGATGATGGGCATGGAAGATGAAACACTCATTCTCCAGCTCGGAACAGCATGCCTTCATTTTTTGGCATATACATTAATTATAAGGGAGGGGGAAAGGGGAGGCAATATGATTATGGCACCAATTGAAGTCAAATTTCAGTCTTTGTACTATGCTGATTAAGTAAGAATCAGATTCTTTCCTGAGTCTTGTCCCATGGTGATGGGAAAAGAAACTAAGAGACAAAACAACTGTGGGAACGTCTGCTTTTAAATCACAATTTACTGCTAGTAATGTATTAAAGCTCATGGTTCCATCCGTGTACCTCAGAAACAGGGTTTTAACATGAGGAATTCACAAGATCAATAGTCAGAGCAGGGATGAGGGAGGGGCTCACAAAGCCCCACCCCCTGCTGAAGAGCTATTGGCAGTTGGTAGCTGATGGGGGAAAGGTAGAAAAAACCCTCAGTTTTGTTTCTGTTTTCTCGGGGATATGGCCAGTGGTGGGTTGCCTATGCTCCAATGGAATCCTATACCCTGGAACAGGCAGGAAGCACCAATGAGACTAAGTGGGTTATTTTAATTTAAAAGGGCATGAAGGTAGGGGGAGGAGTCTTTGGAGGAGCCCAGGAGAAGAGTTGGGGGCACGAGGGTGGGAGTAGACATGACCAAAATATATCATATGCATATAAGTTCCTTCCCCATCCCAGTAAGACACAGATTTTAATATATGGCTGTGTTGATGGTAGCACATAAGACTTGATTGAGACATCCTATTGCTTTTCAGACTTTTGGCTAAGACCAAGCAAATGAGGAATGGTTAAACACACTAAGTAATCTATTGAAGACTTGTATGATCTAAATGTAGGGTGATTGGGCACTCTTGTTCTTATTTCTTCAATGTATCATTTTAATTGTTAGTTTATGACCCATGAATAAAAACCCTCCTGCCCTGGGAGAACCCTCCATGCTTTCTGTTTAAGAAAAATGCCTGCTTCTGTGAGCAGTGACTGAGATCCGAGTGTCTCACCATTTATGAAGCCCCCCTTGGAGGCAAGCTCCAGGTGACGGGTGGTCACAGACCCTGCCCTTGACGAGCTGGGACTCTAATAGGGCTCTGATAGTGAATGCCATCCCTCGATTTATAATACCAGGCTAGAAAGACAACCAGAAGGTGCCAAGAGACAAAATAAGATGACTCCAAACTTTCCAAAATCGAGGTAAATAATTCAATGTTTTTCATCCCCTCGTTGATGCAGAAACTAGAATATAAAAGCCTCTTTGAAATCAAGTGACTAAGAAGTCTGTGACTTTTGGCCACCGACTGGGAGATGTGTGTGTTCCTCTGAAGGGAAGGGTAAAGTCTTGGTTACCTCATTTACGAAGATGTGCTTCCCTTCAATAGAGCCATCACTTTTGAACTGCTGGTCAGTGGGTAGTACAGGTGACTTACGTTGTAGAATAATGCACCCAGAAGCACATGTTTAGAACTTCAACTCTTCTCCATGCGGAGTTTCCTTGTCCACCTTGTCTTGTCAGGTCATTCTGAGCTGGCAACCCCTTCCTCTGGGTCCTAGCTTTAAATTCTTCTACGTGACTTTTCTTCCTCAGGCAGGTTTCCCAAAGAAACATCAACAGAATGGGGTTATTAAATCATAGCCTACCACTCAGTCCAAGAGCTTTTCCTAAATGTAGAAGGCGAGGAAAATGTGAGCACCAGCTGAGTGGTCCCGCGGGTGAGGCGATGAACCTGTCCACGGCCCAGGTAATGACCTGGTTTAGAGGCACAGCTCATATATTCCAAACTTCAAGGTTTATAAAACTATTGTGACTTGTTGCTGTTCTAAAAATGGATAGAATTGATCTATAATCAATCAACAGTGAAGAGTTTCTAAATAAGTCAATTATGTCATCAACCTAAAACACGCCACCGCCGTTAGAGAACAGTGGAAATGTGTATGTTCAAATATGGAACATTTCCCAAGCTGCTGGCAGAAGAAAGACAAAGGGCATCACAGTGTGTATACACCGCGGTCACTTGTGCAAAGGGCATCCTTGTATGTACACTGCTGTCACTTGTGCAAAGGGCATCCTTGTATATACACCACGGTCACTTGTGCAAAGGGCATCCTTGTATGTACACTGCTGTCACTTGTGCAAAGGGCATCACAGTGTATATACACCACGGTCACTTGTGCAAAGGGCATCCTTGTATGTACACTGCTGTCACTTGTACTAAGGGCATCCTTGTATGTACACTGCGGTCACTTGTGCAAAGGGCATCCTTGTATGTACACTGCGGTCACTTGTACTAAGGGCATCCTTGTATGTACACTGCGGTCACTTGTGCAAAGGGCATCCTTGTATGTACACTGCTGTCACTTGTACTAAGGGCATCACATTGCCATCACTTGTGCACACAGAGAAAGCATCTAACAGGCATATGCAGGGTGTGTCCTTTTGCAGACATCCTGAGATACTGGGGCAGAATTTCCCTCTGGGAGAGATTCGGAGTTAGAATGGAGAGGGAGATTTGTTTTCTCTTAATATCCTTGGTGCTATTTGAGATTTCTTTAAAGCCGCATAATGTATATTAACTTTCATGAACATTTTAATTGTTAGAAAATGTGAACATTTAAAAGCCAGTAATATATATTTAAGATAAATACCATCAATTAAAATCAAGCACACATTAAAAAAAAGAAATCATTCTAAAATTATTCCTTCATTTTCCCCACATCCTTTTGTGATGGAAACATCCCTGCTGAATTCAAAATTTACGTTTATAATACATCTGAGTTTCCCTAACCGAAGAACAAGAAGAGCTTGGAGAATAAATGAATTCCACAGGATCACCAAGCAGTTAGCTCCCCCAGCCTTGCAGGCAGGCTGGCACCAGGAAGGAATGCAGCTGCCTTCGTGGAAGAGAAGAGAACAAACATCCCAGGACCTCCAGCAACAACCAGTGCTTCCTGCGATGTGGGCATGCCTAGAACATTCCACGCTGAAATGCTTCACCTCGGCCAGAGTAATTAGAACTATAATTCAGATCTGGGACTTTTTTTTCCTCCAAGGTTCTACAGCTTATGAAGTCAGCAGAACGGGGTTATTAAATCATAGCCTACCACCAAGTCGAAGAGGTTTTTCTAAATGTAGAAGGGAAGGAAAATGTGAACACCAGCCGAGTAGTCCTGTGGGTGAGGCGATGAACCCGTCCACGGCCCAGCTAATGACCTGGTTTAGAGGCACAGCTCATATATTCCAAATAACAGGGGGGAAAGAATTCCAAATAGCTTAACATCATTAAACCCAAAATGCTACTGGATCCTTCCTCGGCGGCATCATAAAACACCTTTTCCAAATGGAGGAAAGAAATGTGCCTGCTATATATCAGCCAAAGTTTATGCCACCCCAGATGCAAACTTCACACTAACTTGCTCACTCTGGGGAAGGTTCATGGCTTGGCTTTGCTGGGGGGTTGCCTTATGTGTGTGTGTGTTTTTTTAAGGCAATAATAGTCTTTGTCAGATGGCTGCCATGTCAGCATTTATCTTGAAAGTCGTGGATATGAGTTCTGACTGGAGTCCCCTCTCTGACAAGTGTTATTGTGACCATGTTTTATACCCCTGCTCAGAATGGTTTCTGATGGGAATGCTCTGTCTACCTTGCTGCTCCGCACTAAATTATGGATGGCACTGTGACAGGGCAAACCGCAGGCGCGTGCAGAGCGCTGCTCCTCCGTGATGTCAGCGCCGCCGCCCTCCTGTGCCGGGACTCGGAGCGGGAAGTGGAGATAGGCAAAACATGTGTGCTTAAAAACAATGTCCTGTCAGTTATTAAACAAGTGATATTTCATTTAATCAGCTCAGGGGATTATTTTAAATGAAAAGGCAGAGGAGACGATTTTATTAACACGTTCCTGCCCTAGAGGACGGCGGCAATAATTCTTTACCTGCCGAAATTAAAAAGTTATAATTCAGCCTGTCTACAGGAAGGAGTTCTGGGTGGTTGGATTTTATTAGTTCTTTGATTTTTTTTTTTAGCTCCTCACAAATGGAGGTGAAGCCCGAAAGGCTCTCCCACAGCCATGAGAATGTCTACACTACTTAATAAATCAAATTCTCTGGCTTGTGTTTGCATTGGGATGGATAAAGGCGGTGTTTTGCACAGTGCTGTTGTTGAATCCAGCTCACCAACCCTCTTGCATGTGTGGACTTCACTGCCGTTCATCCCATTGCTTATTGAAAAAGATGTGGACGGCTTAACGACTGCACCAATGTATCTCTTCCTGCTGCTAAATCGCCACAATTATATGCAAAGCGCTAACGTGTATGGAGAACAATAAATGAACACGGGCACATGGATGGATCACACAGATCATGGGACCGGCTCACACCCGAGCAAAGATTACACGGGTGTCTGTGAAACCAAGTCTGGATTGGTGGATCTGGCTGGAGGTTCCTCTGTCCCTCTGTCATCAGGCGAGGAAGCAGAGCCCCTGAACCACCTTTACAAACATGGCAATGCACAACCATATGGTATCGGGGCTGATTGTCTAAGCTCAGAAACAGCCCTGGGAGGCCAAGGGCGCCTTTGATGTCTTCCTTCTCTAAATGAGAGAACTGTGGAGGGAGAAATCGATACTTTGTACCTGATCATTGATCTCATGGCTTGAACCTGAACTTGCAGGCTTTCATTGTCAAAGCTCCCCTTGTCTGCTTTCCCAAGTCAAGTGAACACACTATGGGCAAGCTGCATATGGGCTTAAGTCCTTGTTCTTAGGGTTGATGCAAGTTCTCAAAGTGGCCTGTGACTCCCGAAGGGGAGGGAGTAAGTACTCCCTGGACAGAATTCTTCATCAAATGTCACATCATTTGTTTTGATTTCTCCTGGGAACCAGGGCCCTACTGCAGGAATTCCAGTGCAGGTGGTGTTCAGAGGCCACCCAGCCCTTATCCACTTGTTGATTTCTACAAGGAGAGAGCTGTGGACAGCCCCTTAAAGGCTCACCACTTCACCCCCTTGCTGTCCCATCCACTCATCCACTTCCCAGACACTGAGCACCTAGAGGGTTCCAGCTGAGTCATCCCCTACCAATGTGTTCAATCCGTGTGCTTAAGCCAAAGTCTGACTATAAAGACCTCCACTGAGCGCTTTAGAGGGTGTGGAGATGTAGGAGAAGTGGAGCTTGCCCCCAGAGGATCATTCTTCCTCATAAGAGAAGCACATATGTGGATGGATATAGGAAAATGACTGTATTAAAATGGCACAGAAGGAAGGAAATATCAGACCCATTAGCCGAATACAGAAGTTTCTGGAAAAGTGCTTGAAAGGCAGAGAGCCCATCCTCCCGTATCGGTTGCATAGTCATTCAAATTCTCCTCAGATATGCACAATAGTGTTGGTCATCCATACTGCTGCCACCCCGTCTCAAACTTATCCTCGTTCCTTGGACAGAGTTATCTTGGCTGTATGAGGAGGGAATTCAGCCAAGAGTAGAATTGGTGGGAGAGCGTTTTTCTGTCGCGTTTGGAACACACTCCTGTCATTTGCGCTCATTTTCAGAGCCGGGGATGGATCTGTCCAGTTGGAAAGAGCTCAAAACCAATTTCAGTGCAGATGCAAATAATCCTAACAAATTATTCTATAAATACACCACAAATAGCAATACTTTGTGAGGTTAATGGCTCTTACTTATCAAATAAGGAAGCTGAAAAACACAAGTTGGATCATGTGAGAAGAGCAGATTGATTCTGAAGCCGGAGGTCGGCTTCGTCCTCCTGGCCAGCACATCCATCCCACACAGAACCGCAGAGGAAACTAATTGTCAGTGGGTTAGCTTGGGATCTCTAGAAAATTCTGCATTTTTAGAAGCAACTGACCATTGCCCAGCAACTATTCTAGATTGTATGTGTGCGTGCACACATCCATAAATGTGTATTATGGTATTTTGTGTGTATGTCTGTGTGTGTTTGTACATGTATGTATTTGTGTTTGTATACGTGTGTGTATGTGTGTGCTTGTGGTTTTGCGTGTGTGTCTATCTGTGTAAGGAGGCAGAAATACAATGCTAACCCCCACTCATAGCACAGGAGGAGATTTGGTTCTCTCTACAGGGCCTATTCCTGCTGTAACCGCTCTTGCAAATCAGGACTGAGGGAGCCAGATTGGGGCTTGAAGCACCTCACCTTTTTCAAATTTTGGCAATAGGTGGCTGATTCTAGGCACAAAGTATCAACACTGCAAATTCTACGCATCATACAGTGTATGATCTTATTTTTTATCTCTTTCTGGCTGAATTAGGATTTTCAGTTTAATACAATAGAAAATGAAATATGAACTCCATCCCGAGTCTACTTATTTTCTTCAAAAATTGCATTAGATATAGAAGGGAAGGAAATAGGATTGGGGTAGAATTGCTGTAATATTTAACATCAAAAACTTCAAAAGTTACAGTCAAGAGTCAAGTTTCAATCAACAGTATGGTCACATTTTAAAAATTCACACGGTCTTAATTATTCCAGGATAAGAGTCTCCCTTTCTAGGCTAAGGAAGTATGATGGCTAAAATCCACAACTAGCACAAGTAACTGATGGCCACGCATAACAGTAAAGTTTAACAGCAACTGCGGAATGGCGAGATGTGCCCAGCACTGTGCCCGTTGCCCAACAGTTCATGACTCTGAGCACATCCTTTGAGATAGGAGCCACTGTTAACCCACGTACACGTGACTAAGAAACCGCAGAAATGCTCATTTGTCTCACGATCACACAGCAGTGAGCAACAGGGCCAAGATCTGAATCCGGCAGCCCGAACCCTGCGCCAGCCTCTCCCGCTCCGCACAAGCTGGGGACCTCCCTCTGAATCCTGTCTCAGAGCTGGTAACACTGGACGAGCTATTTACTGGTGGGGTCTCAATAGCTTTGTCGACACAATCGAGGTGCTAATACCCACTTCAAAGGATTATGCGAGGATGAAAGAAAACTCTGGGGAAAGCACCAAGTGGAATCCCATTTTATGATCTGGGAAATTATCAGGAGAAAATGAGGAAGGCCTGCGACAACAAACTCAAGTGACAGAGTAGGCGTCTAACGGGTCCTAAGTGTGTGCAGGCATAGGACACATAATGTGTGTACATATATGATTTTTGTCTCCCCAGATAATGCCAATGGTTGACTTGAATGGTCTTATAACTCTTAGTGGAATTTTATTTAAATGCAATTATAGGGTCTTGGGTGTAGCTCAGTGATAGAATACTTGCTTAACATGTATAAGGACCTGGGTTTGATCCCTAAGAATCAGACAGATACACACACACACACACACACACACATGAGTGACACACACATTATAATTAATTGTTTAGGCATGGACCTAAAAACTTACAATGGGCAATGGCCTAGCTGTGGTTGTAGTTGAAGACATAGTTTTCCTTCCTCCCCTCCCTACATTGACAATGGATTGGATAAAAAGAAATTTTCAAATATAAAAATGAGAAGGAGTTCATGCATAAAGCATGATGCCCTGAAGCATATTAGATCTGTTTATCTCTTTGTTTAAAATGAATGCTACCTGGTACAGTTTACATAACATGGCAGGGATCGGCTTGATAAGTGTTTGCATCACCTGGGGAACACGCCGGCTCATTTCCTCAACACCTTTCCACATGACTAGCTTGCCAGCAAGTATAATAGCAAACAAAGTTTTAATAGGTCAAGAGCAGAGTAACTGCGCGCATTAACAGAGGGGGGGCGAGCGGGCTTGACGTTCACCAAGGCTAATAGCTGACACTTTGGGCATGCAGCTTTCAGTGCTGCTTACTGGGGGAAGTCTAGAAAGGAGAGGCTTCCTCAAGAGCCTGACATCACTTCTAAGCTGTGTGTAGCAAGAGAAGAGAACGGTGTCGTGACAAATCCACACTTGGAAGACGTGGGAACCCTTGAAAGCGGGTAGCTCACAAGCCTTCCCTCCTATCACCCGCCTGCTCCAGCAGCTCACAATTAACCTGCTATTAAGTGTGAGGATTCACTGGCTCTTTCTGCTTTCTTAAAGGCTGTCTGTGCTGGCTGAGGCCCTCATTACTAGCTTGTTGTCTAAATGAAACCACTGCATAGTGACTGTGGCTGCCATGGCACGTCTGTTTTGCTGGGAGCTGTGACAAGACACACACACATACACACAGACACACATACACGATCTATTTTAGAACCTTTTGTGCAAACCAGGAAGGGAGAGAAGAATCTTCGGAGCATCTTCCTGCCTGCCTCTCTCTTTTCTCTCTTGTGTTACTATTTATGCCGTTAGTAACACCTACCTACTCCATAGCCTCCCTTTCTTCCCCCAGCAACACACGTGGGAATAAGTTTGGGGAAAGTTTCAAGGGTGCCGAAATGAACAGCCTGGCTGCTAACCCTGGCTTTGGAAACCCAGAAGTGGCAAAGGAGGAAGCTCAATGTTGTATCTACCCTTCCCACATTACCAGGAGGGAGAGGAAATCCGCGGCCGGATTTAAGCAGACGCCTGGACAGACTTCTTTTGGTTGAAAATCTGTGTCTTTTGTGGGCATGCTATCATTGGAACCTCTTTAATAAGATGGGGTGGAGAGAGGCTGTGTGGAAGAGGGATTGGGAGTCGGTGCGAGTGCCCCTCAGCCCCTACCCACTGTAGCAGATGGGAAACTCTGTCAATATGTATCCAGGCTCCTGCGGGACACAGAGCAGTAACTGAATCGCAGGTAAATAGATAGATTAGATATGGCAGTGGCGGGAAATGCGTGCTGGAAAACAAATCCACGGGACCGGTTTTCCAGGGCTTGCCTTCTATTTTCATAAGGAAACTAAGTCCAAATAATCTGACAAGGGCGGAAATCAGATCATCCGTCAAGTTCCTCTACCTTTCATTTATCACCCAGTTTAATACCGTAATGAAAAACAGCAAATGAAAAATGAACTGAATGACCAGTGAAAAATGCATTCTCCGAGGATACAGTGATGTGTTATTAGCCTAAATCCTCCACCCCGGTCCACGCATCCCTGCTAGGGGAGGCCCTGTGGCCACACAATCCTTTTCATTCAAGTATAACAAATCCCGGAATGACATTAACCCTGCTGTTGGGAGAGCCCTCCCGACACAAAGCCCCCCTCCCCTGCCTCTCCCAGGTTTCTTTAGTTCTCCTTACATCACAGTGAGAGCCCCAGGGTTTGTTATGTGGAGGCAGAGGCCTGGTGATGAGGCCCAGGGCCCGGAGTCATGGGTAAAATGTAGGGGCAGAGAGGTGGGGGCCTCCTAATGACCTGCAAGGTCCAGTAAACCCCATATTCCCACTCTCAGAAGTGGGAACCCACAATCATTCATTTGTTCAGCAAAGTCAGGGTCTGGATTCATGAGGAACACCATGAATCTCGCTGGTCCCCATAGTCCAAGATGTAAATATCCCCTAAAGTAGACAGGGGTGCCTCTATGAGTAAGAAAAATGAAATAAAAATAAAAAGGAACTCAGTGGGTGGTTTTACATACAAAAATATAAGTAACATTGGTGACTATTCAGAGTGCCTCCCATGGACCAAACATTTTCAAAGGACTGTATTAACTTGTTCAACCCCCTAGCATTTTAAAGAGTGGATGCTGCTATTTATACCGTTTCCATGATGGACCAATGGGTCATAAGAGCCAAGAATTGAACCCAGAGTTCCACACTCAGCAGCTGGTGAAGCTAAGAACCAAGGGTAAGCTGCTGCCCTTGAAGAGCCCTCCAGGCCACTACCTCTTATGTCTCCTAAACCTAAGACAGAATAAGACCTTGCTTGGCACAGAAAGAATATGATGTCAGCCTCTTATTTATTGTTTGGAAAAGGGGGAAAAAAGCTGTATTAAAAAAATAGTTTTAGGAACAGCAGTAAGATAGCCGCAATTAAATAATCTCACCAACTAAAATAAAATGTGATTTATCCTCAATCCTCCTGTCCAGACAGTTGTGCTTAGGGAAGAGATAACATTTATTTCACATAACGGTGCCGTCTAGCAGATTGTGGCTACTCAAATCTTTCTCCTGCTACTAAGCCAGGATGATTAATAAGGCAGAATATATTTATTTCTAAGGAGCAGAGGCGTTGATTTTGATTTAGACAGTATGTGCTGTTGAGCCGCAAAACAAAATTGACCTCCACATAATTAGGTTGGACACCGGTGGAGTGAAGACTCGAACACAAATGGCTCTATTTTGACAAGCAGAATTTGAGAGTGGCTGCTTTCTCTCTTCTTTTTTTCCCTCCTTTAAAGGGGAGTGATGATTATTTAATATTTGTTGAGTGCCAACAGAGTACTCAGCGCTGTGCAAGACCTGGGAACTGGCTGTTGGAAAGTGCCTGAAGGGAAACGCCAGCAAATTAAAATCCACAGAATCAGCGTGAAGGCGGCTGAGGAATACCTGATGAGAGGACGAGGGTACCGGCCTAGCCCAGAACAACAGAAAGGGAAGTGGGAAGCAAGGAAATAAAAAGCTTCGTGGTTCAAAGAACAGGGTCCGGGTCCCAGTTCGTGGTGGAGTAGGCTTTGCGGGGGGGGGGGGGGGGGGGGGGATCCCCATGCAGAAGCGAGTAATAGAGGTGGCGAGATGGAGGGCAGGAGAGGAAGATCCAGTCAAAAACAAAGACAGCAAGGCCCACACCAGTCTTTCCTCTGTCCTTCCGGGGAAGGCCTAGAGGAACACTAGCTGGGTCAGGAGTCAGAGGTCAGGAGCCCTGCAGGGAATCCCTGCAGCACCTGGTCGTTTTGCCTAGGTGTGATACTTGGAGAATCATGGGTCAATTTCTAAGTCAGGGTGGTTCAAAACCACACAGGGTAGAGGCTGTGGTGTGAAGGCGGAGTCCTCGAAGAAAGCGACGGGAGAAATGACATCTCATCCTCAACAAGGGCTGGTGGCCCTTATGGAGCAGGTCCTAGGGTAGGAAAACGCAGCAGTAGCTGACCCCCAGTGGCCAAAAATAACCTGTAGTCCCAGCATCCGCAGGAAACACCCAGCCTTGCGACAGAGCCCAGGGCTGCCCTCTCCCTGAGAGAGGTGACATTCTGGAAAGAATTCTATAGCCGTGTGGCTGGATCACAGAAAACGGGAAGGACTTGGGAGCTCTAGAGTCCTTTGAACAGAGGCCCCAAAATCATGGCTAAAAAGAAGAGCTAGTAGGTGTGGTGCATTTTGACTTTCAAAGGACTTTAAGTAGGAGAGAGAGGAAAAAATAATAATCCTTGCAAGAGGCTATTATGCAAAATTGGTAACCATAGGGCAAGTGTTAAAATTCTGTTACATCTTAAAAAGTAGTTAAGAGATGGGAAGAAATGAGGAGGAATAAAAGGCCATTTCTTTCTGTAGAAAGAGGTTAATTGTGAGGAGCCCAGGGGAGAACACAGATCCCCGCTTTATTCAGAGTCTTAATAACGACCTGGAAGAGGAAGATGAAAAGCAAGATGGTGAAGCTTGTTGATGAAAAGGAATTATTTAAGGCTATTTGAGTCGTGGAAGGGTCTGCAAGCATCTAGAAAACAGATACCTGGTAAGGAAGAAAAAATATATATAAAATAAGGCAAATTAAAAGTAACCCAGCAAGTTAAGATTCAGCCAGACGTAGAGGACACCTTACCCAAAAAGAAATGTCACTGCAGACTGATGTTGCCTGGGGACAGTCCTTTTGGTGGGGATAGCTGAGACTAGGGATCCATCATCGTGGAGACAAACTTACATGGCTTCTGCCACTATGAGACAGGAGCACCGTGGTGTCCCATTTGCTCTTGTGACAATAAGGGCTATGCAGTGGGCCTCATTTGTAGACCTGCTAAGAGCTCAGATGCATTACTGATGGAATGGAATTGAAACTTCCAAGTGAGAGAGTGTGGCCCTCTATGTTGGTGGATTGAATTTGCGGACATCTCTCCAGAGTGCTCACACCTCCATCCCATTCTTCTGTCTCCCTTTGACATCTGACTGGAGGTCTTTGCTCATCACAAAAAAGAGGTGCTTTGTTTCTACAGAGGCGTCATAGCAAACCCCATGTGTGCAAGTCAGCCATTGTCCCCTGGAGAAAGGTGGGTGCTCATGACTAGAAAGTTAATCAGCTCCCCAGAAGATACATCCTAGCCAGCTCCAATGTAAAGGAAACACTGTCCCACCCCAAAGGCTGATGAATAGTATCACAGGATGCCAAGAGAGGCAAAAGCGAATTCATCCTCTGTTCCTTCCCGCCCCCACTTCGCCATTCCTGGTCCTCTGGAGAACATAACCCACCCTCTGAATAAATAACGCAGAAGGACAAGGGTATAGTTGACTGGGTGGCAGGATTGGATGATGCAACCAGTAGCAAGGGTGAGGTAAGACGGTGGTGGCCATGAGTAACTTCGGCTACCATTTCTTTCTAGTCTAGGAAGTACTTTGTGTGCGTGTTTTCTTTCTCACAACGCTGCTCTAGTGGGAGCCACTGATTCATCTGTAAGCAGACAAATTCATTCCACAGACAGTTCTCCAAACGCGAAGAATTAGTTGTAGCCAGCAGGGATATACAAATCAAAACTATATTGAGGTTCCATTTTTCCCAATTAGGAATGGCTCTTATGGAAACAAAAACCAACAAAACAAAGCAAAAACCTACAAGTAACAAGGGCTAGGGAGCTGGCTCTGCACCTGAGAGCTCCTACTGCCCTTACAGAGGACACAAGATTGGTTCCCAGCACCCATGTCAGGTGGCACACAACTACATGTACCTCCAGCTCTGGGGGATCAATACCCTCTTCTGATCCCCACAGACACCTGCACTCACATGTGTGTGTGCGCGAGCACACACACACACACAACACATACACAAACTGAAAATAAATCTTAAAAAAAAAAGGCAAGAAAGAAAGAAAGCAGTACATGCTGGCGATGCTGGTAAGGGTGGGAGGAGGAAAAGAGGGGCCTTAAATGCTCCTGGTGGGGATATAAATCACTTCAACCACGGTGAAGGATTCTTAGAAACTAAAACTAGAATATCGTACCACGAACCATCATTTTAGAGAGAAGAAAACTGAAGCCCTAACAGGCTCCCCACTAGCCCGTGAGCAGCAGGGTTGGAGCTCCAACTCAACATTCTGACTACAAACAATGCTCTTCTTCCACGTAACTAGATAAAAGCACGAAGAAAACCACCCTGCCCTTGCATGCATGCGGGGCAGTGTAAGCAACACGGCCTGTAGTTTCTGCAGATCTGAGTTGGCCCCCTCTCTCCATTGCCCCACGTATAGCTGTCACCCCAGGCTGGAGCATTTGGGACAACGAGCACTGCCACTCACACACGCGTCAGCAAGAGCAACCCACGAGAGAGATGTGTTTACACATTCCACATTACCTTTAGGAAGTCGGCAGAGATTTTGATTTCTGTTTGCACTCATCATATGTTAGTGATTTTCATATTACATTAGCAAATTTAATCTCTGCTAATGAGATAGGAAGATATTAACACAATGAGATCTGATTTAACAACTTTCAGACTTGGGGTGGCAAAGGCAGAATTTGCAAGTGAGCGCCAATTCCAATCTCTAATTGAAAAATAAATCTGAATACAGAGACGTCTGTAGCTCCTGCATTTCAGATCGAGAATTGAGCCGAGGTGGAAGGCAGGAGGTTTGTAGCTAAGAACTCTGAGAATGAGGACACGTAACCTGAGGAAGCTTAAACTGTTTGGTTTAAGATCATAAGTTGTCCCCAGTTAAGGGACCTTACAGCTTCCTATTTCCAAAATTTCCAGAACCTCAAGAGGGCGTGGGTGTTGAAATAATGACAGTAACTGTCAAATCTCCATTATCCAGCCAAGGTGGCATTCTCTCTCTCTAGTGCTCTGCCCCTAACCTCTCTCTGCCATGTAGGAAGCCAGCAAGAAGACACAGTGAAGCCACACACACACACACACACACACACACACACACACACGGAAAGCAAAATGAGGCTATTCCATAAGCAGAACTGGCCCTAGATACACACTCCTCCTCACTGAGTTTTCCTGGGAAACTCAGGATGAGGCTAATTCCTGCACTACTCTTCATTTACTCCTGGGTTCTAGAACACACACACACACACACAGAGAGAGAGAGAGAGAGAGAGAGAGACCGGAGAGGCAACAACTCAGCAGTTAAGAGCACTGCCTGCTCTTCCAGGGAACCAGCGTTTGATTCCAAGCACCCATATGGTGGCTCACCACTGTCTGTATAAGAATCACAAAGTATGTGTGCTATGTAATATATAATATACTTTCTGATTCTTATACCTGCACATTAAACATTTACCAAGATTAAGTTAATGCGATTTTTCCTAAGACTGTTTTAATCGACAGAATATCAGCTGATAGGAGAAGCTGTTTGAGACACTGGGTGTCTATAGCAACACCACCCTTCTGGGAGCTGGCTAGAGGCAGCTAGCTGGATAGAGCTAGAGGCAGACAGCAGTGGCATTGGTCCCAGAGGTCCCAGGCCCCTGGATCCCATTGGCTGGAGTTGGGAACCTTTTTAGAAGTGACCAGACAAATGCTCTGGAGACACTAACGTGGAGGAGCTCCCCACATGATGGCAGAACACCCTTTTCTATATGCCCTTCTATGGGCTCAGCCCATGACTACAACTTCAAAGAATCTTTTGATGGGAAAAAAAAATGTTTTAATTCTCCCATTTTATGACAGTGCTTCGGGACACTGAGAGCTGATTGGCTGTAAGGCAGGACCTGGAAACTGTCTCAGAGGAGAGGAAACCCTGGTTTTCTCCTGCCACCTGCCCTCCACACTTATTCCCAACTGGCGATGTGGACAGGCAAGCGATGGGTTAAGGGGAAGGATGGTGAGAACACAAAAAATGCCATCGAGAGTCCCCACCAGGGTCCCTCACCCGGGGCCTGTGACCGGAGGAAGGAATATTCCCATGGTCAGGTGCCTGCTCACCCCAAAGCTGCAATAAAGAATGCAGACCTCCCAGCTCTGGACAGCAGCTTAGGGGAGCTGAAGGGCCAGGAGGAGGAAGTCTGGCTTCCACCCCGTTGGGCAGAGACTCAGCTAAAGAAAATGCCAGGACACTGCGCTGACCCACTTCGAGCCCTTCCTCTCCATTTATTCCCGAGCAGAAGAGATACAAAGGCATCACTATGGCGTGGGGGAAAGCTGGAGAAGCATTCTGGAAATTGACATGCAAATAAGCGTTCCAAGTGCTCCGCTTTGTTCTGAAAATTCCCATCATTGGGAGAGGTGGAAACACCAATCAGAAAAGGGGCCGAGCTGGGCAGGACCTGGTAGGTTAATAGCCAGGGTGTCCTCCTTTGAGAGACTGTTTCTATGCCCCATCCCAGCCTGAGCTGGCACAGGTAGAACTAAAGGAAACATGCAGGAAGGACAACAGGCCTGAATGGGGCTCGTCTGGGTCCGGGGACTGTCCCCATGCATCTGAGTGGCCTAGTCTCCGCGTCATCCTTGCTGCCCACCAAAGGAATAAGCAGTCGAGCCAGGGCTCATAAAGAAAAGCCAGATATTTCACAAGGACAAAAGCAACTGTCTCTGTGGAGCTGGCTCTTGCATTCTGAGCAGCTTTCTAAGCCTCCTAGACAAAGGCTAGAGACACGGTCGTACCCACGCACTACTTTTCCATCATCGATGCCTTGCGGACTCGATGCCAGACTCCCACCTGCAGGTTCTCCGAACCCACAGCACACTGTCCTCAGTGCTAAGTGGAGTCAACATCATTAAAGGCTGGAGGCTGCTTAATGGCCTGCGGTGGGCTGCAGGGTGTCCCTTTGGTGGATCTGTGTCATGTAGAAGACCCTGAAGAAAAGCAGTTCCCCATCCCCGCTGTAGGCAGTGGGCAGCGGGACACACTGACATGTGGGATTTGTTAGTGAGAGGCTCTGAAAGCTGAGCTTCGGGTTAGAGGAAAATAGTGCATTCATTCTGGTTATATTGCCATCTTGCTTTTCTGTATACTGGGGTCGCCAGGCCATTGGCCTACCACTGTCTTTTCCCCTTCCAGAGCCAACCCTGCCCCTTCCTCCATGGGTGTGTCTGTGGTCAGGAAAACTGAGCTGCAGAATCCAAGCATGAGTCTAGCTCGTGTTTTATCAACTGTCTGCCGAGGAGGCTTAGTCAAAGTGTAACTGACTCCTAGAGAACCGACACCCCCAAAGCTAGTCATTCGTTCTGTAGTCCTGGAAGTCTGGTACTGTCCGCCCTTCTGTTTCCTGGTGCCCATGAATCTCATGATCTGCTTGGCCTACCCTTGGACTCTGAGCATCAGCCATATCCAGATACAATGAGGGGATCTTGGCTTTTTATCCTTTTAGGTCTCTTGAGTGAAGGCAAACCTCACGATTGAGCTATGTCACTACCAATGAGGTCACCCTGAGAGGCCCTCGACCCTGTCCCTTTTCTCATATCCCCACTCCAAGTCTTTTAGCATGTTTCTTATCAGCTGTTCCTTCAAAATATATCCCGAGTCTGGGCACATCTTTCGCTGGGTCATGACAACTTTTCCTTAGTTGTACTCAGAGTAAAGTCTTACATTGTCCAGGATAGCATGTGATCCCCCGCCGCTCAGCCTGGCCTCCCACCCCTGCCTTCGTCTCTGTTACTCTCCCATATACACGCTTGCTGAAGACAGGCTCACATCCTGGCTAGCCCTTCAACACATCGTACCCCTGCCTCTGGATGTCTCAACAGCCTGCTCCTCCTCCATCCTCGAACTACTCCGCCAGATATCAGATATTCAGAGTGGCCTGGCATGTTTTAAATCTGTAAACAGACGTCACCTTCCCTGGCCTTTCTAGCCACGTAGGCTTTTCATACCCATTTCAAACACATCTGTATAGTGTGGTTATCTCTACTGGCCTCTGGTGTGTGTGTGTGTGTGTGTGTGTGTGTGTGTGTGTGTGTGTGTGTGTGTTTATCCTCCTAATAGAATACAGACTCTTAAGGAAGATTTTGTTCTCCTCCACTCCTGCCTTCTCAATATAACTTTAAACCTATGACAGTGACTAACACCAAGAGAAACTCACACAGGACTTGCTGAATTTATTTTCACGCATAAATTGTGAAACCAGCTGTGTGCCTAGTCTAGCTTGGCTTTGGCCAACCATGCTTTATCCCAACGCTAGGATGGCTTTGACCATTTTAGGGGCAATCCTTGCTTCCCTGAACAATAGAACTGGAAGAGGAAGCTTGGTAGGGAGACAAATATTGGTGCTGGGCTGGAGGTGGGGGTAGAGAGGCTTTTGTTTAGAACAAAACAAAAGGAATAAAGTGTTTGAGGGACAAGCAGTCAACAATGCCAATGACATATCTATTTCTGTTTTTAAGAACAAGAGAGGTAATTGTGATTGTAAACTTATCCTGAGTCGTGATCAATAATTTTGTTGATTCCATTTCTCCTGTCCAACAGCGTCACTGATTTGGGGGACGAGGTTAACTTCTGTGCCTTTGTAAGAGTCTGTGGCTGGCAGCCCCTGTTTTCTAAGGCTTTACAGGAGGCTGAGATGTCTTAAATGAGCTAGCCCCAGCTCAGTGAAATCACATGAAGTCTCGGGAACACGGCACAGCGTGCTTCTGAAGGACAAAGTGGTGCCGAGAAAGCCCAGGGTCGCTGTCATCCATAGACAGGAGCTGGCTGCTCTTGAGCCGATTCTAAAAGTCACTCATTGGTGCCTGGGAACAGCGGCCATCCTTTCTCCTTTCCCTTCGTATTGGGAAGCTTTGATTTAAGATAATGTCTGAACAGAACAGCTTCGTGCGGTGGTGTCATTTGACCCAGATTGTATGTTTTTATGGCCTGAGCCAATTAGTTAAAGTGACTTTGACTATAATAGGGACCTGTGACATTCCTCAATATTATTGCATTAGTCACTCTGGAACAGTTTCCGGCTTGCGTCTGTCGCCTGGCTCTGTGCCTTCCTTATGCTGATCGTTATATGACTTGTGCTGTCCTATGAAACAATAACCCTCGAGTCCTTGAGAGTAAAGCCTCTGTGATTTTATTTCAGTGAGCCCTTGCCCGATGAGTTCATGTGCCGGATGAATGTGTGAATCACCTTTATTGTTCCGACTGATGACAAAATTTTGATTGTTTGTATCTTTCAAATCTGTATTAGGCATACGAAGTGTGGGGTTGGCAGCCCCTACTCTGACCCTGGGGAATGAGCTAACTGTGGGTAAGTCACTTCCCTCCCTGTAACATGAATAATAAAAACCCAGAGATAGATATTGGGGTTCAATCCAAAAACCAAAAAAGCAAAGCAGCCAAGCCACTAGAGAAGTCTTACCTCTACCAAGGCCAGGTGACCACAAAACAAGCAGACTAAGCAGACTAAGTCTCTTTCCTCTAATTTTATATTCCTTTTATTGGTGGGATTAAAGACGTGCAACTCCCTAGCACTGGGACTAAAGGTGTGAGGGGCCACCACCTGGATTTGTTTCTGCACTGATCTTGTGGAGCCCAGGGTGGCCCTGAACTCAAAGAAAAACATCTGCCTCCGTCTCCCAAATCCGGGGATTAAGGATATGTGTCACCACCACCTGACCTCTAGTGGCTTTGCCTCTGGTCTTTAGGAAAGATTTATTTATTAATACAAATACCACACCACTACACCTCCCATGCGCTCCTTTTTCTTCTTCTCTCTCTACGGGACTCCTCTAACTCACCAAGCTTGGTAATCTGTGCTGCAATGGCTGTCTGGGGGTCATGATGGGCACTTGTCCTGGGCAGTCAGCCCATCCTCTGTCCTAAAACTGAACTGTGCTGGGCTGGATGTCATTAAATGAATGTAAACAACAGAACTGCAGAGGCACTGGCCATATGCAACTTAAAGGCAGGGCAATGTCTTATGGATCTCTAGAACCCATCACTGGCCAGATACTGGCTGAGAAGACAGTGACTACGTAACCTGTTTCTGAACCCGGTGTGCAACAGGGTATAAGGACTTCATTTGTATTTGTTTAGTTAAAAAATGATTGACTAGCAACCCTCCAGCCTCTACTTCCCCATCGCCTTGATGGAAGCCATAGCTGCCCTTTCCTGGGGCTTTCTCTTTCATCTTTGATATTTTTGCATTTGATCTCCTGCACACGTATCTGATATCTTGCTACATCTCATTCGTCCAGGATCCAGTCATTGTTGGGGCAAAATACATCTGACTTGGGGGCTAGCGTTTGGGCCAATTCAAGCTATAGGCCACCAGCATCAAATATATCTGTGCTGTGGTCCAGCTGTGGCCACCATGCCTCAGAACCTTTCATCACCTTAAAATGAAATGCTAGTTCCCAGTGAACAGCTTCCTGCTTTCCTCCCCACCGAGTCTCCCATAGGAACTTGCAGTCAAGATCCCTCCTGTGTTTGGAGATTTTCCGCTGTTCCTTCTGCTGAGTCCAGTTCCTTCCACTCTTCTTTTCTTTGCTGTCCTTCCTGATAGCTGTTCTCCCAGCAGGGCACCATCAGCTGTCACTTCGGAATAGGAATAACTCCTTTATGTTTTCTTATATCCATCTGTAATCCAGAAATTTTTTTATTTTTTTAAATTTATTTATTTATTAAAGATTTCTGTCTCTTCCCCGCCACCGCCTCCCATTTCCCTCCCTCTCCCCCAATCAAGTCCCCCTCCCTCGTCAGCCCAAAGAGCAATCAGGGTTCCCTGCCCTGTGGGAAGTCCAAGGACCACCCACCTCCATCCAGGTCTAGTAAGGTGAGCATCCAAACTGCCTAGGCTCCCCCAAAGCCAGTACGTGCAGTAGGATCAAAAACCCATTGCCATTTTAATTCCTTCTTTTAACCAAAACCCTGTTGTATTTACACATTACTAACTATGTAAGGAAAGAAATACGAACCTTCAGAGATTTTTTTTTTAATTGGGTTTTTGGGGAGGATGAGCTGACAACTGATAGTGCTTGGGGTGTCACATGGAGAAAGAGGGGCACAGATGGAGATTGGCCAGAGAAGAAAACCATGGTGAAATTTATAGAGATGTAGGGGACTGGTCAGTAACATACACAGTCCCTGGCCATTTTCGCCTGATCATGACAGGAGAGAGAGAGAGACAGAGACAGAGAGAGACAGAGAGAGACAGAAATCATTAAGCAGAGAAAGTCACTTTCTTGGTACCAAAAAAACCAGTAAGGAATCCTAGTGTCCAGCAACACCCGAGGGCAGGCGCTGGTGTTCAGTGAAGGCTTCTGTGTGAAATCTGAGCTGTTCAGAGGAGGCCACACTGTTTCAGAGAGGTTTCTGTAAGGGCCAGCCCTAAAATCACAAGCATGAGTAGACAGAGTTACCATCATAGAATAATACATATGTCACTAAATCTAGACAATCAACTAAAATCACTCTAAGTCCACTCCGTCTTCCTGCCAGAACCCTTGCCTGTCCCTTTCCATCTCCATGAAGCAGGCCTCGGGAATACGGCATGGCAGAGATACAGAAAGTTAAAGGTTTCTAAGTAAATTAAAATGAATAAATTAGATTCGGGTTTGAAGGCACGGTACCCAAGCAATAGCAGGGTTTTAGAGTGTGTGGCCATAGACAATGGATCCTCTTTAAAATGGGGAAAATAAAAGTGCTTATCTCAAAGGGTGTTGTGACAACTAAATTAAATGTCTATGTAAATCACCTGGCATTAATCCTAATCTCCTGCACCTCAAAGCTGGTGTTCACACAATCACACGGCTATTGAGAAAACTCGAGCCAATCACCCACTGTTTGGGTTTTAAATTATAGCAGTTGCCAATTTGGGGCATACCTGCCTTTGTGGCGATTGTATGTTTTTTTTGAGGTAAGTGTCCAAATATGTGTTAATTCCTGTGTTTCCGGTTGTCCGGGCCTAGGGAAGTTGACTGGTTTTTAGCGTATACAGTCAGAACCAGCAGGCAGCTTGTCAACACAAACATACGATGTGACTGTAAAAACAGCATCCCTGCTCCTTGAGTTCCTTTTCTCCCTCCCTTTCCTTGGCACCCCCAAGTTCTCCTGTGTCCTGTGATTTATTGTCCCATCATCTGCATAATTAAAATGTATTTTTTGAGTCCCTCTTAACCCTTTATGTTTCTCTTCTCAGCCTTCTCTGGTTTCCCTCCTTCTCCTCCTCTTTTTTATTCCATTAACTTCTCTGCTCTCATTTGTATTTTATCACGTTACATGTATTATTCCCCATTATCTGGCAAAGCCAGGGAGTAAAATTCTCTTACACTCTTTACCAAGTCCAGGTAGTTATGTGTTTCTGAAATGTCTCACCCTAGAAATCTTTTCTCTAGAGTTATGATTCTGATGGCACCACCACCATGGTGTTAGTGAAGTACATATGAACTTGGAGAATAAATCCTGCCGGATCATATTGACTGGTTCATACTATTACTCACATCTGTGCTTGATCTCATAACAGTATGTGCTATTCAGAATTAACTTAGATTTATCAAACTTCACCCTCAAGCACACGTCTGCTGAGGAGGAACCATGATGGACCTGAGATTACATGTCTACACAGACTTCCGAACTCCATGAGAGCTGCCCAACCTCCACACTGTACTGCTGCTTTCTCTGTTTCGGTACTACCCAAAAGTACGACCTTTGTTTCTCCAGGATGGGATTTGTTGCTCTGGGATTCAGCTGACTTTGCCAGTCCCTCTTCTACCCATCTTAAAAACTGATATCAGCTTCAGAGATGTTAGCTTCACGGACTCTAACCCTAAAAACTGTCACATAGTAGGTCTTACCATGTGTCAACCTCCATGACTTACTGGTTCAGATATTGTGCTGTAATACGTACACAATAGAGTTGTGTGTGTCCGTGTACGCACATATGTGTGCATGTGTGCATGCATTTATTCATGTGTTGGGGGTGCATGAATGCCAAAGGCTGATGTTGAGTGTCTTCCTCTATTGCTCTTGACCATATTTCTTGAGATAGGGTCTCTCCATGAGCCTGCACCTCACCAATTCATCTAGACTGCCTAGCCCACAAGCCCTAGGGATCCTCCTGTCTCCATCTAAGATTATAGGCATGTGCTGGGCCTTTCATGTGGGTGCCGACTGTCAAGACTGCAAGCTTGTATGGCAAGTATTTCACCAACTGAGCTGTCTCCCCAGTCCTGACAGATATCTGGCTATCGGCTCTGCCACACATACCAAAACTGTCCTGCAGAAATGCATTAGCCTATTGGAAAGGAAAAGAAGGAGGGCCTGGTGGAGATTGAAATAAAATGGGAATTGAACCAATAAATCTGAGTGCCAAGTCCTTCCCTCCTGTTTAACTGGTCGCCAGGGTGTATAGCATTTTCCTTTCTGATGACCTGGTCTCAAGCTAGTGTCGAGCTGGGGCCATTTTGGAAATCAATCTCCACATCATGATGGTTGCCGTGTTCTTTGACCTCTGCTCTTTGTCTCCTCGCAGTAGTGAGGCACAGTTTCCCTCAGGCTTCAGGGGAAAACCTCCCTGCAGAGTCTTCCCACTTAATCACATCGAAAATCTGGCATAATCGCCAGGTCACTCCAGAGTTAGAGCGTGTGACAAAGACAAAAATAAAGGACAGTTCGTACAGAAGCCATCTCCATTAAAGGGGAAACCTCGCTGTCAAAACTAAACCCCTGCAAAACTATCTCAGTTAATAACAACAACTAACAATGATGATGAAGAGAGAAAGGCTGGTTTCTGAGTTCACTGAAAACTTCTTTTCTGTGGTTTTGAGTTTCCCAGTTTTCTCTCAGTCTTTTCTGGAGCCTCCCAGGGGTGTAAGCCTGTAATTTTAATTAGGCCTCGCCACCTTCCTGGAGCAAATCGGCTGCTCAGGTGGTATTTACTTCCCGTTCGGAAGGGGACTTACGAATCTCCTTCACAAATCCCAGCAGCAGGGAACTGCAATGGGCCCTGTCAAGGACAGAAGGGGTGGGCTGGAACACACAACAAGAGAAAAGTTGCTCATTAAGGGAAGGCTTGTTATCCGGGAACGTATAATTAAGGTGATAGTCCCAGCTTCAGTGACAGCCAACACTCGGCTAGTTGTTTGATTGCTGCATGGGGCAGGGGTCAGCTCCAGCTACAAGATGTAGGCACATTAGTGTGTTAGTGAACAGGTTAGGAGGTAAATTACAGCTGCCTTCCGCCAGCGCGTTCCTGTCGGTCTTCATTGTTTTGTTTTTACTGTACATCAGCAGGGCTGTGGCTTCTGAAGACACTCTGACAGGTTAGGCATTTTATCCTCTGAGTAAACAGTAATCATGGCGTGAAGAAAGGGGGCATTGGAGAGGTTTTCTATTCTTTGAGATTTCCACTCTTCTTTTTAGTTTGCTCCAAGGGCTCATTGGGGATACATATATTAAGCCCTTTAAATAGTTCATAATAAATCTTTGTCTCGGGCCGATTCTGACAGTTTTTTAAAGAGTCTTTTAAGAGAGAATCCTCAATCATTTGTTAATCCATGGGGTGATCTTCAGACTTCGGAAAAAAAAAAAAATAACAGCCTGGGCTCTGGGGTAGTGAAAATACAATGGCGGAAAAAATATATAAATATGGAAAATCCCAAGAATATCACCTTGCTGAGATTACATATTCTTCATGTGTCTAAATGCTTGCTCTCTTCCTCAACAAGCTAAAAGAGAAAGGAAAGTAATTGTCAGAAGAGCAAGGATTTGTGTTGCTAATTTTATGTTTTTGGACTCACATGCATCTAAAACACCAGACTTCAAACTGTCTAGGAAAAAATATGCTTCTTAGAATAACTTTTTTGATGGAAAGATCATTTCTTCTTTGCTCTTTCTTTTACAACCACCTCTGTCTCCCCATGTGTGTGCACGTGTGCATGCATGCAAGTGTATGTGCGTATATTTGTGTGTGTGTGTGTGTGCATGTATGTGTACAGAGATGAGAACTATTTTGTCTACTCAGGAAGCAACATTCTACTTTCAGAAGATGAACTTTTGATACCAGCTATTGGCATCAACAATAACATTGAAGCTTCATAGGGTAAGACATAGATAGCATCTAATTAGAGACCTCCTAGGTCAGCATTACCTGTGTATTTACATATTTTAACTTCTCCTATACATAGATAGGAATTAGTTCATCAAGAACACTGGATGTTCCTCATTTTCAAATATGACGTGTGTGTGATTTTAACACACAAAAGAATCATGCACATTTGCCAGGTGAAAACGAGGCACTATTATTTCTCATGTAAATAATGAACATCCATAATCATTATAATACTTTTACATTATTTGTACAGTGAACTCACAACGTTTTTACAGTCTCTCTGCGGCAGAAACATGGACTTGGCCTCAAGTGTTTTACGTGTAAATAACAGGTCATTTTAGGAAAACTTCCTGCATTTATTTCGCTGTGCTTGTAGCTGACACGACTCACAGGGAAACCGAAGCAGGTAGGTCATTGCTTTTAGCAAAACACGCAGACCGACAGCACAGCAGGTCCGTTTTCTCCTTGTATATGATCTAAACCCATATATCATCTCCAAAATTCAGTTCTGAAAAATAGCAGAACTTTACTAATGACATGGAAATGAGTTTGTTAGCAAGAAAGGAAAGGCTGAAAGGGGGGAGAGTGGGTGAAGGACAGCCTGTTGCAGACGGGTTCATTCTCAAGGTCAAATAACTGAAGACCTGGGACAAGGGTAGCCATAAATACCCGGAGCTCCTGCAGTTGAGGAAATTAACCATGAAACAAGTACGAAGAATGTAGTGGGGGCATTCAGCTCCCAGGCAACAGGGAACGTGTGGCAGTAGCTTTGAATATAGTTATTTAACTTCATAATATGTACAGTGTAGCTGCAGAAGCCTACTGATAGAATCCCAAAGTGTTGATGGTATATATGTATCTAATGTTTATATATTAAAATATATATCAGATAGATATAGATATTTGGGTTTTTGAGACAGGGTTTCTCTGTGGCTTTTGGAGCCTGTCCTGGATCTAGCTCTTGCACAACAGGCTGGCCTCGAACTCACAAAGATCCACCTGCCTCTGCCTCCCTAGTGCTGGGATTAAAGGCATGCACCACCACTGCCCGGCAGTTATATATATTTTAACATATATAATGTATCATTAGAAAGTTCTATTTGAAGGGATCACCCTGTCTTATGAAACAGGAAAAAATAGTAGTAACGAATACCAACAGATGTGCTTTGTCCCCAGTTTGAGAAAAGGCAGTTTGTACCCCCATTTCCCTCATGACCATTAGCAATAGCTTTATCTTTTTTTTTTTTATGGAGGAAGAGAAGACAGTTCTGTAGCAGGGTTAACTGTAAGGTATGTAAATGGACTGGTTAAAAAATGACTACATTTTTCCTATCCCCACCCCTTGGGAAGATTATGCATAGCCTTGAAGAAAATACACAACGTGGAGTTCAGAAATGGAAATTCTGCTTACACATCCACTGACAGTTGGGAACAATAGTGGTGAGGCCCCAACTTCCTCATGACAGAAAGAGAACAGTATCTTGCTGAAGACTGGAAAAAGACTTTGTTTAGGTTGGAAGATGGAACCATGGTCATAGAAATTTATTGGGATCACACGACAGGAAAATTTAGTTTAATTAAAGGTCTAAAATAAATATCCATTAATAAAATAAGAGATTACGATAATTATTGAGTCATATCCAGCTTCTGAGTTATTACCAATAATGCCACAAAGACTCTTCTCCCAACAAATAACTCACAGTTCCTTGTTGATGATAGGTTCAATATAGTATTTCTAGTTAAAAAACCATCTCAGAATTAACCATTTTGTGATGCTCTGGGACACAGTCATAGTATAACCAACAAATTCTAGTCACCTTGGAATCTTGTAGATTCCTTCTAAAGAAACAGATAAGTAAATATTGGAATCTTGTAGATTCCTTCTAAAGAAACAGATAAGTAAATTGGTAGAAGGTGCCATTCCTGGAGCAAATGCAAGGTCTCACTATGTAGGCCTACGCTAGTCCCAACTTGTAGCAATCCTTCAACCTTAGCCAATGCATAATCTTTATTTTCTGTTGCTACCACTTGTTTTCCCAAATGAACCATCAAAACCCTCTTCCTACTTTTTCCGACTCTCAATGGCCTTTACTTGACGGAGAGTAAAACATTCCCAAAGCACCCCGAGCTTCTCCTTCCAGACCCTTCTTTTTTCTTTCCCACACTCCTCCCTTTTCCTCTTTCTCCCATTTCCGAGGTCCACTTCTTTCTCTGTAATCATTAAATAGCCCTTCTTCGGCTGTAAGTTCTCTCAGCATGCACAACTCTAAGCTCTACTGGCTCAGTCAGTAGGCAAGCTAGGGCCCTTCGTTTTCACACCAAAACTCACCAAGGAGAGACTATTGCCGAACTCAGTCCTCCCCACTCTTTCTGTGGACGCTGCTTGCTCGAGATCTTCAGTGGGACCACCTAAGAGGCAGCTCAGTACTTTACAGTCATGTTTGCCAGCTCTTCCCTTGCTTCTGACCCAGGAAATCCTCTACTGAAGACAAATACTGCATCTTAACTTTGAATACTCGAAAGTAGCACATCTAAAAATCTCAGTCATATATGCATATGTGCGTATATGTACATATATGTATATATTACACAAATATATATGTTGTATATGTATATACAAGGCTGATTTGTATTATGTTCCCATTATTAGAGTCATTCAATAAATATTTAATATAGCTGAGAAAAGAAGTAGCAAGCTATAATAAAATATTTGATGTGTGCATAAATGTATTTAAAATATGATATTATCTTTGGGGACCTCTGCCTCCCATGTGCTGACATTAAAGACGTGCACTGTCGCCACCACTACCTGGCCACAAGGCACACTCTTAGTCACCAGCTTGGACAGGAAAGTGCTCCTTGGCTCCTCGGCCTGGTCCTCTGCTGCCTGACTCAGCATCTGGCTGACTGAAGCTGCTTCCAGCTCAGGCATCACTTCCAGGGCTTTAGGAGAGGCAGATCACAGCTCTGCCGCCTTTGTGCAAACTCCTCCTCCAGACACCTCCATTTTAAAATACAGAGCCCGAATGACATCGGGGCCCGAGATGGAGACTTGGCCAGAAGGCTAAGAAGATAAACATGGTGGTTCAACTGGAACCAGTTACCAGTTACCACTCCATGAGTAGGCACCACGGAAGATTCATGTATATAAAATAGTATATTAAAGTAAACTTACAAAAGCAAAGAGCAATCACTGCAACTATAATTTTTTCTTCTTCTTTGGGATTCTAATTTTAAAAGCATTAAAGGAGACAGCTGCTCATGCTGTGATATGCGCTAAACAGCCTGAAGGATGAAAAAAATATATTTGTAGCTCATAATAACTATTGACCTTTCTGATATACAATGTTCCCTGCGTTCGCTATTCGGGTCTATCAACAGTGAAGATTGAACATGACTTTTTAATAGAAAACATGGGGTTTCGAGCTGCCTTCACAAAGCTGATTCTGTATTATTTTGTATTGTACCACAAAGACTCGAGTCCAGATGCCCTTTGTCTGGAATCATGTGTCGTAAAGCAAAGGGGAACAGAGAAGAAAATGTATAAAGAAAAGGGGGAAATAAATGAATGAAACAGAAAAGGAAGAACAAGCCTCACACTGTTGAGGATCTTTTATAGGAAGAATTGGCTTATAACCCCTTTATAATGGTAACAAAAGCCTTGCCACACTCGATCCCATACACAATGTTTGTACTGGAATCCACGCTGCGTCCCAGGAGGGCATACTATACTTTGCTTTCAGAATAGATCCCTCAAGTGACAACATTTAAAGGAAGTTTCCAGCAAGATTTAAAAGACTGGCTTGCAGTATTCATGCAGTATGCATGGACACAAACCATGTGTCCTTTGGCGTGCACGGTTGCTGAAGTGTGGGTCTATAGCATGTGTCCTCTGGCATGCATCGCTGCTGCAGTGTGGGTCACAGGGGACAGCATGTACTCTCCAAGGTAATCTTTACAGTACCTGGGGTTCTCCTTGAACTTTCTTGCTTACTGGTTGTATAGACACACCCACAGTTAGCCCCTTGACTCTGCCACTGTGTCTGTTTCCCCAGAGTGGTATAATGCAAACACTGGTAGCAGCAGGCAGCTGCCACACACTCTGCTGCCTTGCAGGACATCCTCAAGCAACAGCCCTGCCAGGCACAAGGAACGTGAAAAGCAACCAACCCAACATTAGGATCCCATCCCCAGACAGGCCAGAGAGTGCCTTTCCTAGAAAGGTCTGACATGGATATTATCACTCCGTAAATGTAGATCATCTGAGAATTGATAAGTCTGAAAAGGCAAGCCACCCCACACAACTCCTAGCAGGGAGGAGCCAAGGAATACCATGCAAGCTTCAGTCCCATTGGCTGCCAGAGCTGTCATCTGCAGGCTCCCCAGGGCTGTGCGGTCCACTTCTAAGGTCATTAACAGGACTATTAGCAGGAAGCCTCGCCTCCTGGCTGCACTGGCCTTGCCACAGAGCTCTCTGGGTTTGTCACAGTATCTCACTGGTGTCCACCGCAGTGGTCCACAAGAGGTCAAGGGAGGACCAACTCTCGGCTCCGCCATATGCCATCTATTCACAGGAAGTCACCAGGCCCAGCCCACCCTCACTCAAGGGGACAGGAAGTGGCCTTGAAAAGAGGAGCTTTGAAGAATTATGGAAGCTTAACAAGTACCACAAACACCCTCTGGCATATGGATAAAATCCACCATGGCAGCTTCATGATTCTAAAAGTTTCGTGCTTGGGCTGCCATTTGTACAGTGGTTGGGAAGATTTTATAAGTCAGTATGTAATGGATATTTGCTTCTGGAGATATACCTATATATACACATGTGTGTGTATGTGTGTGTATGCACGTATGTATGTATGTATGTATATCCTCAGCCATATAAATGGATATGTAGCATAACCAAAGCAATGATTATGTATATAAAGCATATATCTAGGTAGGTATGTATGTGTGTGTGTGTGTATTGTGTGTGCACACACATACAATGTACCATGCGAGGTGTCAAAAGGGATCAAGACTAGGCTTGTGTCAGCCGTGCTGCCGTCTGTTACACAGGATGATAGTCAATGGAGATTAAAGAAGCATGTTGTAACTATCAAAAGCATGCTGTAGACATCATGGCCTTTGAAGTCAGGTGAATATTTGTTTTATCTGTGCTCTGCCACCAGCTGACTGGGAGACCTTGGACAACATACTGATGTTTAATATAATAAATATTTATTGTTTACATTAGTCAGTATGGGCCAGGTTGTTCTGCAGTTTTAAAAGAAGAATCCCAGTTACAACAATGATTTAAATATGTGAGGACCGGAAGTGGGGGAAGGGGAGCACTTCACATTGTCTTCTAAATCTTAAGCTAGGAGAGCAGCCACCGTTTGAATGGTCATCATAGTCATATCAGGACAGGGACAGCAGAGCCTCGGGACTGCGCCCTGAAAACGAGGTGACTTTTGTGACATCTCATTGTCTAAAGCCAGATGTATGAGCGTCAACTCCAAGTAACTTTGAAAGTACATGAAAGACTTTTTTCATGCTTTAAAGTTATTAATGCATATTAATTGTTTACGTGTCATTTCCATGTAACATCCCATAATGGTCCTCCTTTAGTTTATCCTCTCTCCTCCCGTTGGCTCCCAGACCCTCCTCCCCTGCTACTCAAAGGAGAAACTTCTGGAGAAACAGACACACGTTGCCAGATTTCAGTGTAAACATACATGACCTAAAGCCCTGGGCCATAACTGCTTCTTAGAAACTCAACAGGGAGTACCATGAAACAATTTGACTTTATCAGAAGAGCTGCAAAATGAGAGAATGTCCCTGTCTTCTTAAAATAATTTTGGATGTTGGCACTTTGGCTTGTATTTAAACACCTCATAAACACCTGGAAAGATTTGTTTAGGCAATGAAGTGGGGGCAAGTGTATTTGACCTCATCATCTCCTAGTGTATATGTCTGGATTTGGAGTGGGCATGACTCAGATCTGACCACTCAATGCAGCTTTTTCATAGATTGGCTTTGTGTTTCAGGCAGTGGCTAGAACTTCCTGGAATCCCAGATGTATCCGTGCATGAGGCAGTAGTGGCCAGTCTCTAAGAGTTGACAGGAAATCCCTCGAAAATATTTCTTAGATGGATCCACTGTGTCTGGAAAACACAGGTCTAAATGTCTTCTCTTACCACTCCATCCATCCCTCATGTCCTTCCTCCCCTCAGCGCCACAGACTCAGAAGGCATAGCCCAGCCACTTTGCCTTCTACCCCCAGTACAGGCTTCCTCCTCCCCAGCACAGCCTCCCTCCTCCCCCACTTTGGTGTTCATTGAGACAGTCATTGAAAAGGCTTCTCTTCTGAGGTGCTCTGGCCGGTCACATTAGATATATGCAGATAGAGAGACACCACTGTCACAATTGCAATAAGCCAGTCACATTTGCCACCCCATAGGAAGGATGGCAGTGGTTGGGTGTATTTGGAATAATTTCGTCACTTGCCCCATTGAAAGCGGCACACCGTGGCAGGTTCCTTCTGCCTCCTGTCCTCAGGACCACAAAGCTATGGACAGTTAAAGTCAACATCGTCATCAGGAATCAAGCTCTGAAGATTGCCCCAACTGCTTCCCATCAACTCCTCGGTCCCCTTGCTCTTGAGATAAAGTATGCTGGTTAATTTAGATTCTAAATCTCAGCTTCAATGGGGCAGAGCCTGACCTTAGCGTTCCTTGCACACCGGTCATCCCCAGTGTAATTAACATCACCCTGCATGTTTAGGCAATTACTGCTGCAGCAGGTGGCAGGATGCCGTCCTCCTGCCTCAGCCGGAACATGACATGGAGTTTGGCTCCACAGCTCATGCGAAGCTGTGTTTTCGCCCAGCTGGAGGCCCCTTCCTGCCATCTCTCCCGCACACTCTTAAGTGTTTCACTGTGTAGTTCCCATTGTGAAGAGAGCGGGTGTTTTGCTGCATGCCTCCCTCCATTCCCTCCCCTTCCATGGTGAGGCCACCTGGAACCGACCCCTGAAGCCCTGAAAACATTTCTCTTCTCTGAGAAGTTTATCTTTCGCCCTCCTTTGCTTGGGGTGTGGATTCCGATGGCGTCACGTTCGTTCAGGTCTTTGAGGACCAGTGTCAATAAATGTGAAAGGAACAGCAGTAGCTTGGCATACTTTTCCAGCAGGATGAAAAACTGCTATAAATTAAGTCTAACCTTAAATGTATAATCTGTCCTTGGAAGAAGGGGGAAAAAAAGGATATAGCATCTTCAAGCTCTCGGCATCCCTTACGAGAAAAAAAATTGGTTCTAAGGGTCTCTGATCTTGTGTTTTAGTGAAATAGAACTGCACGGCTGACTGACAGTTCTGATCTAAAGCATTTACGTTTAAGTTTTGATCTCTCTGCTTTTGATTAAAACTAATGAGCTCATTTAATTCAAAATGGGAATCTCTGATAAGAGAAATAAGGTTGATGTGATTGGATTAGAGGGGCAAATTAAACTCTTAGAGCAGAAGTTTGTGCTTATATAGTGTATTAAAAAGCTGTTGGCGTATTATGGCGTGTTAGATGATGAGAAAAATTTCATAGTAATTCATATTTAATCAGAAGAAATGAAAGTACTAAATATAACATGGCTGTGCTTTTCCCTCGAGTGATAAAAAGCTGTACATTTAAAATGACATCAGATCCATGCTCTCTAAAACAAAAAAAAAATGGAGAAGGCCATGAGAGAGGCACATGAGAAAGGGGCAGTTGTCCATCTCATCACCTCCGAGTAGAAATGATACAAATGAGGGCGCTGAGACCCCCTGAGATATGAATGTCACAGAAAATCCCTAGACCACAGGTAGCTCTGTTGCTGTTATTGGAATAACCGATATTCTTCTATCGTCTGAGCATCAATTTAATATGAAAAATAGAGATTACTTCTTCTTTGAAATATACAGAAAGCATGTCACAATTGCAAGTTTTTCCGATTTCTAATCCCTTATAATAGTTGTTTTGTTCTCTATTTCTTACAGCTCTTCTCTCTCTTTCGCTCTCTCGCTCTCTGGCTCTCTGGCTCTCTCTCGCTCTCTCTTGCTTTCTTTGTTTTTTTGCCTCTTGAGACAGGGTCTCACTATATAGCCTTGGCTAGGCTGGAACTCAGTATGTGATCAGGTTTGCCTTGAATTCATTGAGACCTGCCTGCCTCTGCTTCCCGGATTCAAGGGTGCCACAGTGCCTGTCCTCCTATAGATCTTTATTTCATGTATTTTTTTTTCAACCTCCATTCCAGAAAAAAATGAAAAATTAGTGTTAGATTAAAGCTAGTCAAAAGAAATCCAATTTGTTGATGGGCTTAATTTTTTAACTTTCAAATAAGAAAAGAATTAATATCTAAGAACACTAAAATTAGACTACTAGTATAAAATCCCCAGATTTAATTTATTTGCAGGAAAAGACTTCAATTTATAAAATCTCTTCAAGACTTATTTTAAAAGAAAATTGACCTACATTGCCCTCTGGTGTGCTTGCATCAAGGTCTTAGGTCCGCAGACAGACAGCCACCACTTGAGTTACTTGGGCAAAAACATTCTCCTCAGTCTAAAAGCATGTACTAGAAAAGAGCAACTACTTTGATTAAGGGAGGTAACGTCTTCTATTAAAAGTGGAGACGTAGAGAGAACAGATAGATACCCCCAGCAGTTCAGAACAAGTATTGCTCTTATAGAGGACCCAGGTTCACTACTCAGCATCCACAGCTGGCAACTCAAAACCAACTGCCTGGATCACCAGCCCCAGGAAATCCAGCGCCCTCTTCTGGCCTCAGTAGGCACCTGCACTCATGCACATAGCTCCATACAGACACACACAATTAAAAAAAATGAATAAAATAAAATCAGAGGAATAAAAAACCAGACTCTGTTTTTTGCCTAACAGCTGGGGCGACAAGCCATTGTGATAGGAATAGGGAGTGGATATTTGGGCGGTTTTTTTTTCTCTCCACCTTATGTCCTGTGCTCACACCCTCATCCGGGGCCAGTTGAGAATACTGCATGCTTCCTGTTCGCAATGAACAGAACCAAGTGAGAAGGGTGTAGAGATAGGACCCTCTGCTCTACAAAGAGCAGGACCTCGGTACCTGTCCCCACAGCATCTCTGCCCATCCCTTGTTTCAGCCCATCAACACTTGGGCCCTTCCCTTTCAGAGCACGGCTGTCTATGCCCACCAGCCAGCCCTCTAAGGAAGCCAGAGTTACTTACGATTAGAGTTACTCACTATTAGACCCCACTTAGGAAGCTGCAGCAAATTAAAAGACCTGAAAGCTCTTACTAGAAACTGGAGAGGAGTTTCTGCCGGCACCTTAATTTTTCTTTCTTATTTTCTGCAAAGTAAACATTTTCTAGACGAGGTAAATTGATTGCCACCCTCTTAGCACCCATCAGTCATGTATTTTTAGTGAACTCGAGGGTTGCACCTGAGCAGAAGCTGTGAGGGGCTCTGTAGAGACTTCAATCCCATGCGTGTCTGTGTTTTTTTTTTTTCTGTTCCTCAGTGGAGACAGCCAGCCCCAGTCTGCTAACCACTGACAACACCCTCGAGCGGTCCTTTTTCATCCGAATGAAGTCTACTCTGACCAAACGTGGCGTCCACATCAAGTCGTCGGGATATAAGGTAAGCTGGGCTTCCGGAGGGGACACAGCCAATCCTAGGTGATTTACACTGAGTTTTCCCGCTGCTTCAGGTCCACATAATCAACACATGCGACCTTGAGTCCTACACAGCATAAGCTGCCTAGCTATTTTTCTGTCTCAACAGAGGCATCTTCATACCTCCTCCTCATCACTGTAGACATTGCTGGGGCACCAGATGCCACAAGCTCGCGTTTTTTTTTTTCTTAAAACCACTAGTTACTAATATGCCAAGTGCTTCGGCACCTGCTAGAGATCCACACTGGTGGAAACGGTGAACCAGATTTCTCTCCATCCTGCAGGTAAGTCTTCCAGAACGGCTGCTATGAGTCTCCCCCTTATCTCCTGGTCCCCTGAAAATATCCCCTTTCTCTGAAATGACTATCCCAGTCAACAACATTATCACCTAGATTCATACATGTCGGTAATAAAACAAACAAAAACAAGTTGGGGGTATCAGGAGATGGTAAAGTGCTTGCTGTAGAAGCATGAGAACCCTAAGTTTGGATCCCCAGCACCCACATGAAAAGCCATACTGAGTGGCACCGAGGAGGCGGAGACCAGAGGATTCCTGGCACTTGCTAGCCAGCTCCAGCTTGCACAGGTAGACGTGTCAAGCTCCAGGTTCAGGGAGAGACCGTCTCAAAAAATGAGGTGAAAAGCCATTGAGGAAGGCACTGGACAACAGCCTTTGGTCACCACACGTATACACATGCACACACACATTATGAGGTTGAATCTTAAAATCCTTCCTTTTGAAATTACAATTCCTGAACACTAGTCATGCTTTAACATCCACAAAATGCTCATATTCAAAACTACAAGGTATATATATTCCTCATGAGAAAAGATCAAATCTGGAGTCATAATCTACATTATCATCATTTTAAGGTTAAGGCTATAAAAGCCTTCTAATCGCAAGAAATCCCAACATTCTAGTTACTATAGCAACATAAAATTAAGACCTAGGAAATTTATGAAATGCATTTGAAAACCTGAATCTTACAATTTTTACGACACACTAACCAATCTCTTAAACAGTTTACTGTACATAGGAAGGCAAACACAAACAAAATATAACTTCAGTGTGCTCCGGGCTGAGAGCATGGAGCTTCAGCTAGCTCCGTCCTTTAGGGTGACAATAGCATTGTTGGTGCTGCTAACAACCATTACTGACAGGGCTTAAAACCTTTATGGAAGTCATCAAAACGCCAGCGGCGCTGTAAAGTCAGAGGCACACACTTTCGTTGACATTAATTCTTTAAAGGGAAAAAATGTTTTAAGAAAAATAAAGGAGGTGGAAAATCCTCCCAAGGTCGACCTTTAGCTGAGCTGCCCCACAGTCTGAAAGGTTCGGAGAAACAACCCTGACCTTTAGCAGGGTGGGAAGCAAAGAGGGGGCAACTGGTCGGTTCCGGCAGTAGCTTCCCTGAAGACAGTTATACGCCAGGGTATTGCGGGGAAGGAAGCCAGACCTAGTCTTCAGGGCATTTGGTGCTCTCCTGTCTTAGTGAACAGTGTGTATTCACTCCTTATTGAGTGTGAGCACTAGTGCATTTGGATTCCCTAAGTCGACCACAGATGTGGGATTTTATTTGAGTACAGAAAGGGTCATTCTTTGTGGTCCAGATGTGGAAGTCCTGGGAGTTCCTTTTTAGCTCTTACTCTTCCGGCTGTCAGTATCCTTTCTAGTTTCTGCTGGTTGGCAGGGGGCGTATCACAAGTGGAGAGCAAAAGTTAGTGTAACTCGGTGGCATTGGATAATTTAACTTTCTGAAAATTAAAAAAAAATGATATCATACTACAAACATACATCATACTTACAAAGCTGCTTGGATATTTGATCATCTGCAAATCCGAGTGGGATTTATGGCTACAATAATAATAAGGATAAATCGTGCATCTAGGTAAGAGACCATTGTCTTGTTGGGTTGTGATTGGCCACTCTGGTGCCTTGCTAAAGCTGCTCTTGCTGCCTGACCCGGAATTAGGCTTGTGAGCATCATCTGTTCAGCAAAGACGTTTGAGCTTCCAGTATGGGACTTGTTTGAGAGTCTAAAATCCCAGCATCAAAGAATACAAAGTCCTTGCTTTCATAGTACTTGCAGGGCAAGGACGACAGCAATAATAAAGGAGTGATTTTGAGGGTAACGCGAGCTCAAGAAACAGCAGACATCATCTAGGAGCCCTGCGATAGGCTGGGGGTGATTAGCTCTCACAACCAGCCTAGAAGAAAGGGTGTGAACCGTTCGCATTTTCTAGACACAAAGAAACTAAAGGCTGAGAAGTAAATTAGCCTTCCCAAGGTCACATGCTGAAAAAAAGCGAGCTTGGACTTGGGGTGTCTGACCCTGTACCCCATGCCTTCACTCACCAGGCTACACTATGCAGAGCAAAGTGAGGGCATGTGAGGGCCAGAGACCACTTTAGATAGGATGGGTCACCGAAGGCTCCCCCAAGCAAGTGGCATGTCACTTGTGAGCCATGGATGAGAAGGGACTAGCATGTATGTAAAGGGGGGCAGGGGACTGAAACAACATAAACTTGGGGTGAAAGATCCCTTACTACAAAAAGGGAGAGGCGATCTCAAAAGCACAGCCTTGAACAAGAAAGAGATGGCAAGCATTTAAGAGCGGTTCTAGAACCAGTCAATTCATGAAATTAACGTTAGCGTACCCATATCACTGGGGCACTCCTGTCAGGAAGCCTGTCTCAAGAAACTTCTCTACCCAGTGCTGTGTGCCTCTCCTCAGAACTGCTACCCACAACCCTTTCATCCCCCATCCCCCAGGAAGATGAATCACCCAGCAGGCCTAGCCTTTCCCCTTCTCTGAAACAAACGTTCCTCATTAATTAACCTTGCCTGAAAGTTAGGGGAAGACCCAGTGAGCCTGTGACAAGACACAGCTGAGCGGCATCCCTGTGTGTCTGTGCATCCTCAGTAAGTAAATCTAGCAGCTTATAAAACATTCCCATAAAACTGGGTAATCACCCACCACCACACAATAAACAGAAATAAAAAGGAACAGCGATGATAATTTCTCTGTACTTCCAATATTCCGTCTAATTTATTATCAGCGCATACATGTTGCTGTTCCCATAAAGGACCACAAAGGTCTCTCTAGATCATTCTATTTCTTCATTTTTCCCTGCGACCTTGGACTATGGACCTTTCTAACTTTCTCTGGGACTTCGTCTCTTGCTGTAGTCAGAACAGCATTCACTGTAACAAAAGCAGCACTTACCAAATGCTAACTGCATGCACGCAACTATACCTAACCCTTTTCTACTGATTAGTCCACAAAAGAGCATTATTTTCAAAGCTCCTGTGTGCAGTCTTCACATTGTTATGCCTGGTGTGCGGGTGGCGACACGCGGGCTTTCATGAGTGGTCTCCCTCCCCGTGTTCGTGCCGCTCTCGAACAGCTGCTGGGGATCAGAAGGAAAGCCAGGTGGTTAAAGCCTCAGAACTTGCCCTTTCAGCCCTTCTGCCTCACTCTTAAAGAATGAAGTCCGACCAAGGGCTCGGTTTGATATGACGGAGCTCAGTACAGGGTGACTTACATTTGTAAAGGGAGAACTTCCTGCCTAAGACCCTCCTGCGGTAGCTGACTGCTCTAATGCACCAGGGTGTGGTTAGTCCAGCGCCTGCCTTCCAGTAACGACAGGGACCTGTCTTACTTTCCAGATTCTCATCCTGATCACATGCAGGATTATATGCATATACATAAACATACACATACACAAGATCACATACATGCATGTCCCTAAGCCGGAACTCCAAAGTCTGAAGCGTTTGAGTAGTGGTACAATGCCACCGTGGAAAATTCCACGCCTGACTCCATCTGCCAGACCATAGTCAAAGCAGAGATGGTATGAAAAGCAATCCACAAAACTACCTTTAAGGCTTTATGCATAAGGTATATATGAAAATAGATGAATTTTGTGTTTAAACTTTGGTCCCATCCCCCAAATACCTTGTCAAGTATGCAGATATTTTAAAGTCTGAAAAATTCTGAAATCTAAGACACTTTTGGCCCCAAGCATTTCAGATAAGGGCCTGGACCCTTACTGGGCCTCATAGCCTGGACCTCATAACCAAAATTTCTAGCCAAGAAGTGCCCGTTCCATCCTGATTCGGGAATGGAATGTAACATCAATTGTGGGGGCTTCGCTTGCCACACCCTAGACCTCGGGGAATTGCTCTAATGAAGTTTTGTTTCCGTCGTCCTCTGCTTTGAAATCCACAGTAGCGTGTTATCTGGTCCAGCCACTTTTTATGCCTCAGGGGCCTCCCTGTTGTTTAGGTCTCATTGTTGGCCACATATCTTAGCATGACACAGCTCTCATTTAAATTGCCTTGCATCAAAATCTGCCTTCTTGATTAGGTCTCTGTCTGCAGGAACTTACTAGGTAGAGCACACGGGGCAGAAGGAGATATGTAATCAGGGAAATTATGGGAAGGAACACTAATTGGGTCGCCTCCTTAGCTCCTGTCTTTGGAGGATGGCTTCCTTCGGTGTGGGCTTCCAGCTCTCTAATCTGCCCTGGCATGCCCACCAGCGCCTCTGTCATTTCTGGAACGTTTATTCCGTACATTTTAATGCCCTAAACTCTAACAGCAGAGCAGAGCAGCCTGGGAAAACAGACAGAGAGTGGGCCCCTGTCCTGTTTTGAGCGATGTTAATAGTGTCTGAGTTTTTCACAGGGGTGAAATCTGCAGGTGGCTGAATTCCTGCCACAGCAGGTGCTCAGACATCACTGAGAGACGCTGGGGAAACTGAGGGGATTTTTAAAATCCAACAACCCTCATCTGGGATGACTTGGGTAACAAAGTGTTGAACTAAAAGACTGAAGACCATCCAGCCTCCTTAAATGTAGAGATAGATTAGATAGATAGATAGATAGATAGATAGATAGATAGATAGATAGACAGACAGACAGACAGACAGACAGACACACACACACACACACACACATACAGCGCGAAAACAACTGGGAAATTCATTGTTTTATTGGGATTGCTGATGACTTCCATTTTGCAAACTTCTAGTCCCAAGTGTCTAGAGACAAAAGTGATAAATCGAGGTGTGAAATGTAACTAAAGAAAACCTCGCTCTCTCTGAGCACACACCTAAGTGTCTTTTAAAGTTCAGATTTCTCCTGTTCATTTCTGGAAGTCCCCAGTAGTATCCAGCCCATGGTGTAAATAAACTCATATAGTTCTCGCAGTGGTTTCTTTCATTTGGATGTTGTAGAACTCTTTAAAGATTTGGGGCAGCCTAGGGAGCCTTTCTCGTGGAAAATTCGCTTTGCGTCTGTAGGTTCTTGAATTCTCGGGGTGTATTCATTCATCTCAGGTGACAACATCCCATTTAATATGAAGCCACGTTCAGAGTGTACTAGAAAGAACGCTAGTACGTCTTCCAGAAGATGCTTTATTGACGTCACACTCACCCTTTGCTCTCCCATCCTTTACCTGCCTAGTGTTAGAAACACTGAAGTCCTGCAGGAAAAGCAACAGCTCTTAGACTGCAGGATACAGAACCATGCTCCCCATCCTGATGTCCTCACGTGGACAAGGACCATCTCCTAAGAAGCTCCCTGCAAAATAGTTTTTAGAAATATTCTACTTAAATTACTAAGGGCTAGGAAGATGGCTCAGTGGGTAAAGCTGCTCGCAGACAAGCCTGATGACGTCAGTGAATAAGTGTCAAAATCAACGTAAAGAGAATTATTCTCAGTGGCACCTGGTTCCTCTTTCCTGTTTCCTTAGGTGGGCGTCAAGAGAATTCTCAGTATCAGAATCACAACTCATTTTAAAAGTTGAAGGTTCTTTTTGTACAAACTGAGTCTTGATGGGATGTTTCTATAGATGAGTTCCAGGCTGCTTGCATCCTGGCAGAAAACTATCTGTATCCATCATTTGGAATTGTGGCTTTTGGGTTGATTCTTCAGTAGGGTCCCTAGTACTAAGAAGCCTGCCTTTTCCATTTGACCCCCCCACTCATGTCAGGACATTGCTGGACTTGGAAACTGCTTCCGTTTCCTTTCCCCGGCCTGATTAGCTCCCGGGAGACCCGGTTCCTCCCTGCTTCTCCAACATTCTGCCCAGATGTCTTCTCACGAACTCAGAGACCATTTGCTTCTCTGCTGCTGTGTTGTCAGCTGCTGCTCTTAGTCCCAGGGTGCTTCCTCTCCTACCCTGTCAAACCACTCTTCCTGGGACCCTTTCCACAGGTGTTCTAGCTACCCCAGACCGATGACCGTGCCTGGGATGGATCTGGAGAGTCATGATGCTATGGTTCTGAGCATGCTGTTTTCTTTTCCTAAAATGCTTCTTGGCTACCTAGGAAACCCTTCACCACCATAGCACCTCACATACAACTTCTTTTTTCTTTCCTCCGACTGCATGTCAGAGGTCAAGGTCTTGATGGGGACACCCACTGAAACAGTCTGCCTGAGCTGTTGGAGCTCACCAACTCCAGACAGACAGGGAATAAACCAACATAGGACCAAACTAGTCCCCCTGAATGTTGGTGACAGTTGTATGGCTGGGGCAGATTGAGGGTCCACTGGCAATGGCACCAGGATTTATCCCTACTGCTTGCACTGGCTTTGGGGGAGCCCATTCTCTTTGGAAGGTTACCTTGCTCAGCCTAGATATAGTAGGGAGGGTCTTGGACCTTCCCTTCTCTGTGGAGCAAATGGGAGTGGGGTGGGAAAGTAGGTAGAGGGAATGGGAGGAGGAGAGAGAGTGGGAACTTGGATTGGTATGTAAAATGAAAAAAGATAGTTTTTCTTTCTTAAAATAAAATAAGTTAGAAAAAGAAAACTGCATTCAGAGAGCAGTAGTTGCAAGGAGGTGTGCCCAGCCCTGAGTGGAGGGCGCAGTGTGGCTGCAGTTTTTCTCTATACATTTCAGGGCGCATTCATCAGTTGAAAGTTGTTCTTTCAGTCTGGTGGTGGTAGTGTGTGCCTTTAAAACAAACACTTGGGGGGCAGAGGCAGGTGGATCTCTAGGAGTTCCAGGCCTACTAAGTGAGTTCCAATATAGCCAAGGCTGTTATATAGAGAAACCCTGTCTCAAAAAAAAAGGGGGGGTGGGAGTAGAAAAAGAAAGAAAGTTGCTTTTTCTTCTGATAAGTAAGGCCAATACTAGACACCAGCAGGAAGTTTCTCCCGGTCTGAGTTCAGAGAAGACGTCTAGACATATTGATACTTCTGCTCAATCTTTTGCTTCAGTTCATGTGGCCTTGAACAATGACTAGAGCATCCAAGCTGTGCAGAATGGGACTACCTTGTCAAATCAACAGATGCATTTTCAGAGAGACCAAAACTTCTGTCAATCTATTCAGACTTCCTAAGACTGTGCATGTATTGCCTTTCAATCAACCCCGACACCAGAATAAATTGAAGAAGAAAAAGTTTCTGGAGGCAGAGGTTACCCTGGTGAAAAAATGCAAAGAGAGAAGAGTTTTAAATCATGTTAGTCTGTGCTCACCTCTGCACAGTTGTCCATTGCAACATGGTTTCCGGTGTCACCTTAAATATAGTGACATTGTTTCTGATCTAACAGCCTGTCATTACCAAGGCTCGTGCCATTTCTGCCAGCGTTCATAAGCCAAGCTATTTTACCAGCCAGAGATATGGCCCAACCACTAGCCGTTCTGTGGTGTGTCTAAGTATGTCTGTGACTGCAACCCAAACACGCCACTAACCTGCAGGTCCTTCCTTTTAGATCGTGTGAAAAGGGAAGCAGGGGATGTAACTGGAGCCCCTCTTTGGCTAATGTTGTGACTTCTCTGGTTGGTTTCTAGCATTTGTTAACACAAATAACAAAAGTAATAGTCACTTTGAAAACCATCGCTGATTTAAAATAGAAAAAAAACACCCTTTCTATAAAAGATGCCTCTAATAATCTTCAAAACCTCTATTGGTCTCATCAACTATACTCTCAATCTCCCGGATGTGTTTATACAATTGTCTCTTGTATAGAAATCAGTTCTTAAATGGACATGGGAACTAATGTAAACCCTTGGACAAGCCATCATTTCTTTCAGGCCATCACTTCAGTGTACTGAGAGCCTTAAACCCACAACCCCTGCCTCCCTAGTAGACTCTCATGATCCAATGGCCTGAATAATAAAGTTTTTTTCCTTAACTCTGCAAATTTTAAGGGCTTGAAGATAGATTACTCCATTTGACAATTAGTGCCTCAAAATATCCCCAATGCAGAGTGATCATGCCCAGGGCTGTGACATCAGGTAACCAAGGACATTGTCCTGCATTCGCGACTCTGACTTTAAGTAGATGGTTCAGCAACTTGGAGAGAAAATGACAATAGAACTTTTTTTGTGAGGCTGCCGTGAAATAAAACAAAAGCGTGACAGTAAAGTGCCTGCCGCGACTGCTGGCCCCGGGAGTACATGGCACCAGTCCATAGGTGAGGGTTCCCATCCACAGACCTCACTGAGAGCTTGACAGGGTCTAGACTACCCGAAACCTTAACATCTACACCTCTGCATGCACACCGTAATGATAAGACAGTAATTCACCCATACCTCTTCAGATTATCTCCTGGAAGTTGTATGAGCTCCAGAATTATAAATGATTTCTCCAGAATATAGAAAATGCATTTATTTCTGGGAAATTTCTCTTTGCTTTAGTGTCCTGAATATCGATTTGATTATAAGGGACAAAAAAATGACTGAAATACGTCATCTGTCCCTTTAACAAAAGAAGCACATACCAAATGGTTTTCTTGGGAATTGATTTAGCGTCATGGCAAGACTAATACAGCCCTTTAATGTAAGAAATGTAGTAGAGGCGGGGTTAATTTGATGCTGTTGATCTCTGGAATAAATGGGACTTCTAGCATCTGCAGTGAGCAGGGTTCCACGTTTGATTAGAGCCTCTGCATATCATAAATTGGACTCTCAAGGGTAGGCAACTACCACTGGGACCCAAACCCTGCTGCACCTCCAGGGAGATTCTGTTTGCTCGTTCCAAGTAGAAGAAAGGAGCTAGAATTCTGGCCGCCAGATCTTTACATATACTGCCTCCCTGGGGAACATGGTACCAATCACACCTTTCCCACCTTTGGAAATGCCCTGTAGAACTCCAGCACCATTCTAAAAGGATAACTTCACTACACAGTGCTTTGAGTTATAAGACTCTTACTGAGACAGAGGAATCATTGCTGTGACCCCCTTCTCATCCCTCTGGAACCATATTCAAGGTAGACATCAGTTCTTTAGAAGGGACTTAGAGTTGAAATATGTTTCCCACGAAGATAGGACTTTTTAACTTTCCAGACCCCTATGCGTTTAAGTCAACATTTTTCTTTTGCCTCGTAGATGGCTATGCTAATGGCTGGCACTCTGTGGCAGGTATTTTTCATACTATCATATTTGGTTTTTAAAAATTAACATGTATTTAACTTAAACCCCACTTGTACCCAATTCTTACGGCTAGAGCTCTGGAAGCAGCATCAAGAGATACTTGATTGTTACTTGGTGGTTCTGAATACATTAACAGTCCTCAGCAGCCCCTCACTACGTGTTCTTCAAACTCTTGAGTCCTTGTAGAAGTCATGAACACGGAGTGGCTTAATGGAGGCATATCTAATGGGGCAAGTTAGGAAATTCTACACGCCTCCCACCCCAGCGCCTGATGCCTTTCTTCCTCCACAATGGCGGGCAGGCATCCTAATTATCCTGGATTCCCAGTTCTTCAGTTTCAAAAAATAAACAGTAGGACTTCCCTTTGATGCTCACTAGTCAGCAGTGGTTGGGGGTGTCTTGGGTAGCCTCCTCTATATGTTAGAGGTGTGACCCCTTTAGGGCATTCTGGGTAGCATGGAAGAGGACCCGCCTTCCAGAGACGTAGTCCTGATGTCTGAAAAGAGGGAAGCTGAAATCTAATTTAGTGTATGATTTTGTAGCAAAAGATAGTTAATGAACAAAAAAATATTCCATAACTTCAACTGGATTAATGCTGCAAGGTGGGCAAAGGTCTTTGAAGGCTTCTAACAGTTAGGAATGGCTCGGTGGGTGTGTGACCCTATCCTCAGGGGGCTTTGGGGTAGATGAAAATGACTGTGTCAGAGAAGTCACTCTCCATCCTAAATTGAGGGCAAAAATAAAGTGTTGATTTGAGCAGGATCCTCTCTTGTCTAATTCTCGGAGCAATGACAAATGTCTTCACTAACTTATTGTAACACATACTCACCCCTGTATTTATACCACGCGACATTCACACGACATCACTTCTGCCCCCTTGGACTTGGAGGAATTCGATGACTGATGAAAACCTATACCAACGCAGTCTGAAATCATTTTAAGTTTCTAGTTAAAATAACCTGAAACTTTAAATCTGCCTTGAGTCTACAGGTTTTGAGACATGGAAAAACATCTAGTGATAAGCGGAATTAACAATATAAATATAAATGCTAAGATATTACTGAACTAGAAAATGTTGATTTTTGTTTTTGTTTTGTTTTTTGAGATAAGGTCTCATTATGATGCTCTGGCTGGCCTAGAACTCACTATATAGACCAGGCTGGCCTTGAACTCACAGAAATCATCCTGCACTGTCGCCTAAGTGTTGGGATTAAAGCATTCACCACCCTGCTGAGCCTAACATTGATATCCTTGACTTATATTACTAATCAACTACCATCTCCCCTGGGAAATGCATGCTTTCTCTCACACAAGAGAAAGATCTAGAAGAGGATACAGTTTACCCAAGACCCCTGTGGTTGTATCCCAAGCACCTGGACGGGATGGAAGAATGTAAACTTCTGTGGGTTGGGATGGCCCTTGCAGATCCTTGTGCATTTAAAGACTACTGCCGCCCCGCCATGCTGGAAACAACGTCCAAAAGTAGAACCTGGATAGACAGATGGTACTCAATAAGAGAAAGGGGGGTCAGAACTCAGACCCATGCAGTCCACTCTCACTGTTCCAGAGAGCTAGCAGATGGGTGAGTCTGGAGAGACTTGTCTAATCATTCCCACGCAGGAGTGGTCCCGCCTTTTGAGATCTCTGCGTAGGTGAGCCTGTGAGACAGGGAAGTCCCCAGAGACTCCTCGCCCTTTTGCATTCAGCGATCACACCACCTAATCATGCCATCCAGTTCTAAAAACTTTTAAAGCATGGTGCCCTGCTAAGGAAAATTCATGGGCACCTGCTCTTGATTTACTTCCTGCTCAGAATAATTTCCACGCAGCTGTGATACTGCAGAGAGACTGCTCAACGTACCAAGCCGTGATGCCCAGGCATGAGAAGGGATGTTGGCTGTTTGGATTCCAGTGATTTCAGCCAGTCCTTCTTTCTTTCACACTGCATCATTAGTAATCTGTCATTCTAATAAGAGTAATTCCCTTTTGACATCACGGAGGTAAGAAGAAATCATCCCTGGCATAAAAAATGAGGTGATATTTCAGCGACATCATTTCACTGCAGATAAAATGGAAGCTTTATTACTCCCCGTGCCTTAAAGAAAGCTGAACAAGGCATATGCTGACCCCAGAGCTTATCTGCTTCAGCTCTCTGCAGAGTGGTACGAAATCACTAAGTTTAATTGCCCCAACTCATTCCAGAATGTAGACCCCAAAGCTTTACTTTGTACATACCAAAAATATTTTGAAAATAAGTCTTACCTGTTTCTAAAAACCAGAGAAGGTATCCAAAGAATGATCTCATTTTCCTCCTTTGGTATCTCCTGACTTTCAAAGCAGTTAGCAATTGATTTTGCTCAGTCGTGTGCTCAGTACTATGTTCTTGTGTGTATTACATACTGTGCTGATGTTAGGAAGACAACTGATGAATAAAACCAAGTCCTTGGTCCAGAGAGCAGAGGCTAGGCTTAAACAGATCCACAAAGAAAGGATTATGAGACAATTGTGCTGGGTGCCACCATAGAGGTGTGCTGTTGGGCAACAGGAAGACGTGACTAATGGAAGAGACTAGTTCTCAAAGAGAGCATCGTGTTAGCCACCTTCATGGACAAGGTCACCCGGAAGAGATGTGGGACAGGGAAACATGACACAGAAGGGCCATGCCAGCAAGGCAACGAGAGATCCAAATGCATTGTGGAGAAAGAGCCCTGGAGCTCTGGCGAGTGGGTCCTGAAACCATCTCAGCAGAGGCAAGTGGGGAGCGAAGATGTCTCAGAGAATCCAGCAAATGCGGACAGGAGTAGGAGCCTTGGATTTATGCTGTTCCATATGCAGTGTTCAGAGTAACAAGAATGGAAATTAGGTATAGCTCATGTTAGCAAAATGTCTTGGATTAAGGGAAGGGGAAATAATTCTGTAACAAGGAAGCCATGAAGATGTTCCTTTGCCGATGAGACAAAAATCTAAGTATATAGATTTAAGTAAGTCACTGAGAAATTCCTTTTAGAAATTTCTCATGTTATTAGGTCTTTTTTGCTATCTTATTAATATGCATACAGGAATTTTTTTGAACCTCAAACTGCTCATATAATTCTGAAAGGAGGAATATGATCTTCCTAGAGTTGAAGCTAAAGCAAATTAAAAAAAAAAACACCGTTACACAGTTACAAAAGGAATCAGAACAGTTAGGCTCTTATTCCGCACACACTGGGGATCTGGCTCAGCGAGATGCCTCTAGAGGTGGTGAAGCCCAGGCTTTACAGTGTTGTCTGACACCCAGTCCCTTTGTCCCTGTAAAATCGTGTCAGTTACAGCTCATCGGCACTTAAACTGCTCTCCAATGAAAAGCAACAAGTGGAATAAACTAAGAATTTACACCTACAAATATTCAGTATTGTTGGATCTTTAAAAACCAAACATACCGTATGGCTGTCAGATTTTCAGTATGAACAATTTCTGCCCTTTCACTCTCCTCCCCAGAAGATACATTTTTCTTTTCTGCAATTGAATATATAATCACATTGATTTTTTTTCTTTCAGAAAGGGTCTCACAATGTAATTAGGGCTTGAACTGAACCCATGAACCTCCTGCCTCAGCTTCTTGAGCGCTGGGGTATCGCCATGCACTACTACCACACCAGGCATTCCATGAAACAAATAGTAACTAAGTTCCAAGAGTTTCTTGAACGAGACCCGTTTCTCCCTTTTCTTGGAGTGTCTCCTTAGGCTTTGCTTTCCTGCTACACATCAACTCTTATCAGACTTGATTTGGTTCTTTTTCTCTTTCAAACATCTTTTTCTTCTCCAGACAATCCGTGTTTGCAATTGCTCACAAATGCTTCTCCTCTCCTTACACAGCTAGCCGAACCTCACAGAGTATAATCTCAAACCGCAAGGAAGCTTCCTACTAGCAGACGTCGGCTGCCAGGACTGCAGAGGAACTGCAGCCCTAGCCGTTCTTGGCTCCTTCCCATTCCCATATTCAGAGGCTGGAAAAATGAACTGGCCACAAAAGGGTTTGGGGGGGGGGAGTGGTTTCTCTGTATATACGACAACAACACAGAGCTGGTAGACAATAAACAAGCAGGCATTATGGGTTATTTTCACCCTCTTTATAGATATCCACCTTCATAAATCTTGATACGGTTGTAAGAAGCCCACTCTGCTGGGTCCAGACTCGCAGGCGAGCTTCGGATCCCTGGCACGACCACAGTGTAACTTCCTGTTTACAATTTATTAGCCCTTCTCTGTCAAGCAAAATGGTTTTTAGTGCTTGCCTATTAGCGATCGCATGCATAATTTGAGATTGAGTTTTGGGGAGGACAGCCTACCATCTGTCTTTCTGACTCTGTTTTCGGCGTTCCGTGCTCGAGTTCTCCTGTGCGTCAGACTGTTGTAAAGTGGCGTTCCTACACAAGACCAGACACCAGTATAGTTTTTCAACTTCAGAGCTGGTTACTTTTTTTTTTTAGAATTTTTATGTGTAAGAGTGTTTTGCCTGCATGTATATATGTGTATCACATGTGTGCCTAGTGCCTATGGAGGTCAGAAGATGGTATCAGATCCCCCTGGGAATGGATTTCAATGGTTGTGAGCCACCAGGTGGGTGCTGGGAACTGAACCCAGGTCCTCTATAAGAACAATAGGTGTTCTTAACCACTGAGCCATCTCTTCAACCCACTTGCAGAGTTTCTAAAAGGGACATCATTGACCCTACAATCTGTGCCATCCTTTGAGTATACGTCTGATGTTTGCCTGCTTTTAGGTGCCAACTTGGGTAGGGCCGTTTTTCATATAAAAAAAGTTTGTTAGTGTACTTTGAGAAATATCACAACTTTGTTTTTACAAAAACAAACAAAAACCTTTACAGAGAAAGTAGAATATAACAGAGGCTAGAAAAATGGAACTTAACCAGATTGATGGGAACCATGAAGATGTGTATAATTTCCCTTCGAAATTCCAATATACTAAGATTTTTTTCTTTATCAATAATATTGGTTTTTTTCTGCAATAATATCTGCCTCACAGAAAATCAGCTCTGTTGCTGTCAGGCTTGTACTTCTCAAAATATATATGCTTAGGATGGCTCTGTGAAATTGATTTTTTTTAAGTATTCTCCATGATGTAGAAAGATTGTTCAGAAGAGCACCCCCCAAGCCTTTCATGTGTGACTGCATTGGTGTGGCCGGACATTTATTATGCTATAAATTCCATTGCTGATTTTGGCCAGTCCAGATTGATTCTGCAGTAACTGCAGGTAATGAACTTTCCAGACCCAAAATCAGGGTGGGAGAGGAAAAGAAGGGGTGGCCAGTACGCTCGTGGCTGTGAGAATGCATAGTATAAGGATCATTTAGTTGCTGCTTTTATCAGATCATGCAGCCAATACCCTACAAAACAAGAAAGTGTATATCCAGAAACATCCGTAGGTTCCTTGACCTGGCTTCAACAACTACAACAGCAAACACAATGAGAATATTTCTTGGGGGAAAGAAATGACTTATTGTTCCTCCCCAAAACTGTTGCTTCATATCTTCCACTCTACCACCATCAGACGTCCATGAATCAAGAAAGAGATTTCCATTCCTAGATGCTGCTTTATGGATCTTAAGTGGGACCCAAAAGCTGGTATGTTAAAGGCTTAGCTCTTGGGATGATGCTGATGGAAAGAAACTGAACTTTTAAAATGCAGGGCCTCGTGGTCCACTCGTAGATTCTTGATGGCACGGCCTTCGAGAGGATTGTACAACCTTGGGAACCTCCTTGCTCTTTGACATTTTGTCATGCAGTCCCACCGGAATATGCCATGACAGTCCCAAAGCAACAGAACCAACCACCCCAGGACTTGACTGGGAACCCTAGGACTGATGGCCAAAATAAACCTGAATCTCAGATGTGTGTTTTAATAGGGAAACTGGTGAGCACTTGAGAGAGACCTGACCTCAGTGTGAATGGACTCTCAGACAAAGGAGGGTCCCACAGGGTGGGGGTAAACCAGCCTTCCATTCAGACATTCATGAAGAGAAGCTGGTCTTTGAACCTGTGTAGAAATGAGAGGAACTGGAGGACACGGGCTCCAGGACACCTCAGGACACATCTGGACTAGAGAAAGCCATGGCACCATGTACATCATAAAAGCGGTACCATCTCACACTGGAGGGTTTTCCTGCTGCTCTTTAAATGTGAGCGCTGCCGGGCGGTGGTGGAGCATGCCTTTAATCCCAGCACTCGGGAGGCAGAGGCAGGTGGATCTCTGTGAGTTCGAGGCCAGCCTGGTCTACAAGAGCTAGTTCCAGGACAGGAACCAAAAAGCTACAGAGAAACCCTGTCTTGAAAATCAAAAAAAAACAAAAAAACCCGTGAGCGCTAAGGAAGGGGGGGGGGTGGCACAGAGAGTTATCTGGGCTCATAACTACCAGTGAAGAGAGAGTGCAGTGGGGGGGGGGGGGCAGTCTGGCATACTTAGATTAGGGCTAGGGCCAAGCCCAAAATGCTGGCTTCATGACGGTGGGGTCAAAGTGGCATTGGGAAGTCATGGCTATGTAGACTTGCAGGTTAGCAACATTTCATGTCCGTTCTGGGATCAGCATCCTCCATCCCTATCTCACTGAATGTATAAAAGACAGAGACACAGATAGATGATTCGTTTCAGGACATTAGTAAGCAGCAGTGTTGTCCCGTTTTTGCCCCAAAGACAAACACCACAGCTACTTCTGATAGTCTTATCATATTCTTTTCCCTGTTCGTCTATAGCATCACAGAACTAGACAGCAGAAAGGTCTATAGAGAATGTGTTGTCTGACTGTCGGGAGGCAGGGCTGACAGAATGAGCCCCTGGAGACCTCTTTGAAACATGAGCATTTCTTATTGAGGAGATTGCCATGTCGTGTCTCACTGAAGAAATCATGGCTACAACGGGAAAGCCTTCAGATGTGAGCGCATAGAGTCAGCTACATGGGGAAGCTATTGTTAGTGGTAGGGAAGGCAATGGACAACACAGGCAGAGTGTCCCACTCAGAGGGAATCGCTCCATCTCTGAGGGAGACGTCACCCCGAGTCACTTGTTACTGACAACCGTGATGGAGGTCAGTCCCCCTCCTAGATCTTCTGGGTCTTGCTCCGTGGATACAGCATGAAGGAGGCGGGTGGCCTGGCAATGAAAAGAGCCACCAGGTCAGGTCCTGCCTTAAATCTGGCTTTGTAGCGGAAAATAATGAGTTATGAAAAACTCTAATTTTAGACGCATGCATAGCCTCGGGGCTGTCGAGAATGCCATGACACACAAGCCACCTCCAACTCGGTTCAGTCTGTTACTTCCAGGGACCCAGTTGAAATGTGAACATGTCATCTAGAAAATTAGAATGATTAAGAGAACTGAAATGCTGGTGAACTTCCAGAACCCTTTGGGTTGTCTTCTGGGGGTCAGGGCAAAGATATAAAACCTGCCTATGGACGAAGAGAAGCATGGTCATATGTCTTTCTGAAATAACTAGGCAATTCAGTAGGCATATTTATGACCAATTAAGATGACCACGGGGTCACTTGGTGAGTTGCACAAAAATTAACCATTAATTGAGTAGCAAAATATTTGAACCAAAGCTGATTCACACCTATCATTGTAACGTAAACTCAGTAGCTGGTGGCAGTGTGCATAGTGACTGCTCTACCCCAGCGGAGCCGCCGAAGAAATGAACAAACTACCCGTAAATAAAAACCTACACATTAAAAGCTGAAATTGCTGATCACCATACAAAATTGCCATGAAGAGTGTAGCTTTGGTGTATATGTTGGATAATTAAGAAATGTCATCATTGGCATGATGGCTGGCCTGGTCTTGTTAGTAACAGGTTAAGTTTGAGTCCCAGTTTCCCTTGGTACATCTTTGACCTCAGGGACTCATTTAGCCTGGCTCTGTTGCTTTAATCATTATGGCGTTACTATGGTATTAGTGTAAAATATGAACTCTGAGTGACTATGGTATTTGTCTTTGGGGCAAATAAAAGGACAATGCCACTGCTTAGTAATTTTCTGAAATGAACCATCTATTTGTGTCTGTCTGTGGACTCTAAGTCACTGTGGAGTGACTATCCAATATTGTTTTTATTAGATGATAATTATAAAGTCATAGGATTTGAGTGTCTTTGGAAGGCACCGGATTAACATATGTTTAGCAATAGAAATTTATCCCATCTTCCTGATGTTTCTGGTCTTGGGGCATTTGTGTGTGTGTGTGTGTGTCTGTGTGTGTGTGTGTGTGTGTGTGTGTGTGTGTGTGTGTGTGTGTGTGTGTGTGTGAAAGAGAAAGAAGGTCATTAATGGAAGCTTTCACGGTGTCCATTTCTGAAGACAGCAAAAGTAGACAGCGTGCTGATGAAGTCAGAGGATGACCACAGACAGAAGGTTCCACCATGACTGTGTGCCACAGTACAGTATGTGTGTGCCCAGGGTGAAGGGTTCGTTGAGGTGCCCCTGGGTTATTGTTGATGTAAACAACAGACTATCCCACAGACCTTAGGGTCGCTTCCCATTGCTACTTTGGTTAGAAATTGTGTAGTTCTTGATAGAAATCACCTAGCTATTGTTAGTATTATCCAGCTCTGAATTTGATATTTTATTGATTAGTGATGGAAATCCATTTCTAGTCCTCTTTGTTCATGAGATGGAGTAGTCACTTACCAACATCTTTAAATAATGCTATGGAGGCACTAGGTACCGAGAAATAGACATGATAACAGTATTATTCCGTGCCCAAGGTGAGCCCGAAATACCTTCTACATGATCCATGGCCTGGTATTTTCTGTAGCTCTGGTAGCCTGACTTCTTAAAGTACTCAATTGTAGTCAAAGAATAACTGCCAAGAAGAGTCTTATTAATATAAATGTTTAAAGATAAATCCATCTTGAAGGGTGTCTGAATGCAAGGGAAGGGTGAACAGTTTTAGACTGCCCGGATGGATCAAAATAGGCATGGTGCATGGCAGGAGACATGTAGTAGCACTAAACTGGAGAGATGTGAAGTCCCCTGCACTAGAACCAGAGTCTCTCAGCACTTAGCCTCCGCTTGTGGTCTTGAGCTGGCGAGACAGAGAAATTAGAGGCATTCTGTGTCCCCAAGGAGAAAAACAGTCAGCGGTACAGGGAGAAAGCGGTCCCTGAGAGAAGGCAGCTGGAACTGACTGGGTGAGAGAGAGACTGGGTGGTAGTGGGAACGCAATGGGGAGAGGATGGCTTTGGGATCGAAGGGAAAGGGGGTTTGGTAGAACTTAATGAATACAGGTTATTTCCGCCAGTGGCAGAGTACAGAAGGCAGCCCCCCTGGCCTGAGAGGTAGCATAAACAAGGGAACGGAGACAAGATGGAGAAGGTGACCCCGGGCAGACTCAGGAGGAAAGCATGGAAGATGAACAGGCTGTGTATCTGGAGGCTCGGTTAGCACAAGGCTTCCCCCAAGCTCAGTGATCTGAATTACATTCCAAAAGTGATGAGCTGTTCCTCATGGTGAGACTGTCGATTACACTTTATACCACGTGGTGCTGTGCTAGGGAGGTACTAAGTTCATCACCTCTTCAGGTTCTCTCAGAAGTTCTAAAGGACAGGGATGAAAAGGACACACGGGAAACCGAGGCTCAGGAGGGTCACATGGTTGCTCCCAGTGTTACACAAGGAAAAGTGATCGTTAGGGCTCCTGTTCTGGTTTGCTTAGTTTAAAAAAAAAAAAAAAAAACCTTAGAAAGATAAATCTAGTAGCAAAATGCAAAATTCATGGAGAGAACATGGACCTGAAGATGAGGGTAACTCAGTGTAGAGTTATCCTTCTATGCAACTGTCTATGCTGGGATTCAGCCCCAGCACCAAAAAGACAACAGGGATGAGAAACCTCTACCAAAAAGTCCACAGTTGAGATTTCAGTACTCTGCATCAAAATGGATGTAATGTCTAGAGACATGTTTGTTGTTTGAAAAACCTTTGACCTGGAATTCTTATGTTTCTATGTCCATAATTTATAGATTTGGCCCTTTTGTGGTGTCTCAAAGTTCCTGTCTATTCCATTCTCATAGGTTTTTAAAATTTTGCCCCTTTTTTTAATTGAATAACTCAATTCCTCTACTTCATGTTCAAGCCCTGGTCGTCCGTCTTCTTCCTGCTCCATTCTATTAGCGATGTTTTCCACTTGGCTTTTATTAGAATCGCTGAATTTTTCATTTCCAGCTTCATTTCAGTTTAGATTTTATTTATTAGCACTCTATTTAATTCAGTTTTCATATCCTGCCATGTGATAGACCTGTTTTTGTCAACTTGACACAACCTAGGATAAACTTGGGGGAAAAGTCTCAGTGAGAGGCCATCTGGATCAGGGTAGCTCCTGCATATGTCTGTGAAGAACTGTCCTCACTGCCCCAGCTGTTGTGGGGAAACCCAGTCTGAAAGTGAGTGGCAGGCACTATTCCCTGGTTCGGGGCCCCTGGACTAAGAAGAGAGAAATCGAGCTAAGATTTCTTCACTATCAGATGTCTCTAGCCCCTGCCGCTGTGACTTTCCCACGGTGGTGAACTATAGCCTGGAACTACTGCTAGCGTGAGCTCTTTCTCCCCAGGTTGATTTGTCAGGGGTGCTTTATCGCGGCAATAGAAAGGAAACTGGGGATGGACCCGTGCTGAGGAAGGGCTGCCGCTGTGATAACCACATAGTGATAACTGTGTGGCTTTTAAGCCTCGCAGAACTATTCTGTTGGAAGAAGGTGGAAGGAAGGGTTTGGCGTGTTAGGCTGTAAAGGTTATTTGTCGTTGGAAACAGACCTTAATCTTACCTTTGAAGATAAGAACGCCGAGAGAATTGCAGAAAGTGGAAGCCAGTTCATGAGGTTTCAGGGTGGGATAAGGACTCTGTCCGTCACCGGGATAGGAGCTGTCCCTGTGGTATTTCAGCCACAGGTCTGGCTTCTTTCTGCCTATGTCCTGAAAACTGAGAGACGATGGACTGGTTTGTGTGTCGGAGGAATTCAGAATGGGAAAACATTCAGGCTGTGGGGAAGAAAGCAGAGGGTAGTAAAGAGAACAACAACATCACGGAAAGGAAATCTCCTGTGCTGCCCTGGAGCTAACGCGAGGATGTCCTAAAGAGATGCTCTCACATCCTGCACAGTGCATCTTATGGAGATGCTAAGCCTCACAAAAAGCAACTGTATTAGCAAAGTGTTTCCCCCGGGGGTCACCACACCGAAGCAGATACAGCTATGGTCCAAGTGGGTCTTCCGCAGCCCAGCTGGCGGCAGAACTTGGCAGGGTAAGCATTCGCATGGTATTGGATCTGAAGGCATGAGAAGACGGAGGGGACCACGAAGAGCAGCTGAGGCCAGGCACCATGTATCAGGGTCAAAGTCCCTGCAGAGGAGGCCTTGACCAGGCCATTGTATGAAGCTGTGAAGGTGAAGCCTCAGTTGCCTTGGAGATCCCAGGATGTTGGAGATGCCAGGACATCTGCCAATAACTGCAATTATGATGGATTGGAGCCTCCATCTATGAAAGAAGTTTTGTATGCCACAGGCGGCAGAGCTGGAGGAACCCAGATATTATTACGAGTCCCAGATGCTGGGCATGAAGCTGCATGATTTGGTGGTCCCCTTCTTCTTCTTTTTTTGAAAGAAGAATGTTTACTCTGTCACTATGTTGGGACTTGTTTTTTATTTTCTGGGAGCTTATAGCTTATAGTTAAGAAGTTTCTAACTTTTAAAATGTTGGATTTTTTTTTTTCAGTTTCTCTGGGTAATAGCCATGGCTATCCTGGAACTCACTCTGTAAATCAGCCTGGCATCAAGCTCACAGAGTTCCACCTGCCTCTGCCTCACAAGTGCTGGGATTAAAGACGTGCATCACCAGCACCTGACAATGTTGGCATTTTTAAATACTGGGAGGACCGATTGGGACTGTATTTTACATTATGAAGTGAGCATGGGACCTCAGGGGCAAGGGGCAGGAGGTTTGGGTTACCAAGATGTGTTTGTGTGTCCAGTTGAGAAGGGGTAGAGGTGTGATGGTAGGTCTTAACTGTCGACGTGACATAAGCTAGAGTCACCTTGGAAGACCAGATTGCCCTTGGAGATTCCTATATGGAGTTTTTTCTTCGTTGGGTTAATCAAGGGAAGACCCACTTTGAATGTGAGTGGCACCATTCTCTGAGTGGGTTTTAGACTGTATAGGTATTGAGAATGTCTTCTCTATGTTCTTGACCATGGATGGAGCTAGATGCTCCAGTTTCCTGCCTTGGTTTCCCCTCAGTGATGACCATGACCTAGAATTGTTAGTGCTTTTGTGGGGATATTTTATCACAACAATAGAAATGGCTAAGTAACCCAAGGCTCAGGTCTGCATAGTTGGACACTAGCCCTACTCACAGCCATTCCTTACCCCACCAGGTCAGGCTCTTCCTTGGCCATTCATTTCGCACACCTTTCCACTCTGTCTCTCACTGTTCTTGAAGTAGGTAAGGATAGGTGGACTACGGGCTCCTCAGTAATTAAGATGGCGTCAACACCCAGCACGGTGCCTGACAGAGAGAAATACTAGTTGATGGAAGTCATGCAAGCCTTCAGAGTTTTCTTTCTAAATCTGGGGCCAAATCCTATAATCCTTGCTTCAGATTCCCACAATGGTTCCCTTTCATCTCTAAAACAAAGTCACAATGCCTTTGTGTGGCATGTATTACTCTACACCTTAGCCAGTACCGCATTTCCCAGCATTGGCCAACTATGCCACTCTAATCTCTGCATTCCTGAGTACTGAACACAAAATGTATTTTACTGTCTCTTATAAGTAGTCCTCCAGCCTAGATGCCTATGAGTCCTAGTTACCCATATAACTTGCGTGCTAACGCTGCCTCCTCCGTGGAAGCCCCTGCCCTGCTCCTAGGGCAGCCCCCTCTTCCCTACCCTATGCTTGGCATCCTCCTATGCCAGGGGCTCCCTCAGTGTTAGGCTGGCATGTCTGTCTGCCTGGAAAGTCTGCTGCAGTGGGGCCCAATGAGTGCCATCCTCTGGTGAGGGGACAAATAAAGAAAAATGTCAGAAGAGGTGTTCAGGGAAAGGCAATGGGCTGGGTTTTCAGTTTCTCTTTTGTAAAATTGACCCCTTTGGTTTCTCTTAGTGAAACCTAAGAATCTCTCAAGCGTGTTTTTGAAATGACTGCCTCCCTCTCCTTCCTATTAAGATGCAGGGTGGTTGCACTTCAAAAGCCAGGGTTCCTCTTATTCCTTACTCAGCAGAAAAACTCATGCAAACAAAAGGAAGAAACTGACGTCTTTTGGATTGGCAGATGTCAAGGGACACCACCATCTAATTTCCTTGTTGATTAATTTGAAGGTAATTTCCTGGTAACCCTGGCTTCCAAAAATGTATTTTAAGTGGCATGTTGGTAAAAGAAAATTAATTTCTCTGCATTAAACTTGCCAGTTTTTGAATTAATTGCGTGAGCATAACAATCAATTAATAAATGTTAAGCAAACAAGGGAAAATCGGTCAATTAAAAGTGACAAAATTGCTTCCAAGGGTAGATAAAGCATAAGATTGTCACAATGCTCACTTGTAAGTGGCGACAGCCTGCCTCAGTACAGTTCGCTTCCCACTTTTCTGCACAGCAATTCCAACTGCCAAGACTTTATGATACTTGATTATAAATAAATTACCACCCTTGCCCTCCTTGCCGCTGTGGCAGCGTTAAAGAAACTAAACACAGTGGCAGTCCCCCAGCATCCTGGGAGAAGGTCACTGCTCTGGGGAGGTGCACTGTGCACACGGATTCCTAAAGAGGAGCCTTCGCCAGGTAGACCAGCACTCTCTAAATATTAGCCAGCACACTTTGCCAGGAAACTCTGTCTGTTGTCTTCCTCGGATAAATTCCAGAACCTGGGCATACATGAGAAAGGGCAGGACCTAAGGAAACTGTTGGCCCTCTTAAAGCATCCAAGTCACCTTCTTAAACACAGTGCCAACCATTCTATTACATGTGGGGTTGACAAGCGCCTGGGATGCATGGATGGACTCTTAGTTTCTAGGTATTGAAATCAGTTCCCACTCACGGGAAGGTGGATGCCTTAGGGAGTATGTGTCTGGCGGTAGAAGGTCTTGGGGGCTGTACAGGTCTCCTTACTGGGGTCCACCGTTAGGCTTGCCTGATCCACTGGGCTTGTCTTCAGTCTGGCTCGCGGACTGTGTTATCAGAAACTAACTCTTTGTCGTATCTGACATAGACTGAAAAAGAAATCCAGCCTTGTAATTTATTGAGCATTAATTAATTCCCCTATTTTTCTCAAGGGCATTTATTATAAGGGTTCTGTATAAAATTTCTAGAATATCTCCATTTTAGCATTATAGAAATTTAAGAATAAAGCTTGGAGGAAAATGTTGATGTCCAAGAAGTGCATTTAAATGGTGACACCCAGTTGAATCATCTTCGTTTGAATATTGACAGCTTCTCAATAAAAGCCATCCCCAAGATGGGTTTTTTCCTCCACCAGTCCTCACCACATTTAGAAGTGCCAATACCCTCCTTTCTGAGGCTCCAGACAAAAGCAGAAGCCTGTTACTCCATGCTGCCCTGCTTCAGACCCCATAAAATACATTAGAAACTCAAATGTTGGTGAAGTTGCCAACTCTGCTTCAGAGTTTATCCAAAATCCAGTAAGGTAGCTTCTCCTGAGCTACCATCTTCTCCCTCGCCTGAACCTCTGCAGGAATATTCTACCTGTCCGTCATGGTCTAACAGAGCAGCCAGGTAAACCAGCCAGAAGCATAAAGCCTATCCCATTGCTCCCCACGGTCAGTCCTTTGTGCCACCGCATCACCAGAGCCTAGGGCAGTGTCAGGCAGTAGATTAATCTCTGCGATAGCCTCGAACGGATGAAGGAAAGCATGAGGCTTGAGTGGAATCTATCACATCTGGACACATGAAAAGCATTATCTGACCGCAGAGAAACCAGGAAAAAGGGAGGCATCTCCCCTTGAATCTAAGTAATCCACACACCTGCCAATCACCCACTGACCTCATATCTCCCTACAAAATTGTTCACAGCAAAGAAGACATTGCAGGCTAGTGAGGTTCACTGCCTCTCAGAGCCTCTCCTTTGGGGGCCATGCCTGCCCAGACTAAAGCAGAACTAAGGAAGCAGGTGCTGGAGACATTTGCCTTCTTTCTCAGCCGTCATGAGCTCCAATAGTCAAGAGAGTCATTCCTAATTTTTTTGCTAAAATTCCAAGGAGACACCAAGAGATGCGATACTCTGACACGATCGAGACTCTACCCAAAGAACTGTGATTTTAATTATAATAGATTCGGAGGAGCCATTGAAGAACTGCAGGAGGGCAGCGTGTTCCACCCAGATCTGGGGAAAGCGCATTAATATCCCATGTTTTTGTTTTATTTAGTCTTTCCTGGCTGTGTGGAGAATCACCTGAGGTAATGGGAGGGCTTCTTGGGGCTACATCAAATAGAGCCGTACAAAGAAATTTTGTCTGCCCCTTCCCACATGGGCAGGGACCAGGCTACAGAGGAATATTTGCTCTGCTGTGGCTTACAAGTTTACAAGATTGGTTTGTTTGGCCACTGACACTTGTGAGCTGACCAACCTTTCCAACAACTTCCGTCCTTCAAAGGCTGAACTTCCCCACTCCCTACGCTGGCTCACTAGGCCTTGATACGGTTTCGGCGGAACTGCTCTCCACCCAGAAGGCTGATCCTGGCCGGGTGTGAACGCTTGCTTGCTTGCTCGGGGTGAAGCCTGCATAGGAGCACTGCCGCTGATTGCTTCATTAGAACCCTCTGCGCTTCAAGGGCCATATGCTTTCAAGTTCCCCTAAATGGTATTAGGGAAAAATATCCTCCAGGCATTATTTTTAAAGGGGACTTCAAACGTTCCCCAAGAAAAAAAAAGGACAGCACGTTTGAACTCCAGGGGTTTGCCAGAGAAATCTCGCTTAGCAAGGCTGTGAAAATGGAGTCATCTTTTCGGTTTCAGGGAGAAAGAACGTGCTGGTTACAATCAGGGATAAATCTGAAAAGTGGATGGAGAAAGATGCAGAACATCTCCAAATCCTTGAATCTTTACCATAAAATAGCAAAGCAGATCATGACTTGAGGAAGGAACTTTTTTAAGGCACGTTTTCCTGTTCTCTATGATTCCCAGGGAAAGCTGACCGCTCTCCCGACATCTTCAGTGTGCACAAGTCTAAAAGTTCTTCCCACTTCCTTCCGCACAGGAGAAAGATCCAACGTGATCCTCTTCCCTGCTCTTGGGTTACACGGAATCATACTGACTTTTTAAAGAGCAGAAAGCCAGGCCACAGGAAGGGGGAAGCCATTCCTCTGATGGTGCCCTCTAGAAGTTCTGTCCCACGGCTCAGATTCTCCAAGTTCAAACTTTCGTCTCTTAAATAGACCCCATCCTGATCTTGGCTGCAGTGATGTCTGCTTTCTTTGGCAGTATAGCTGTGGTGTAGCACATGAGAAGGACTCCTGAGGAAATCCTGCCATTCCCCACCCCCACTGATAATTCTAGAATCTTCTGTATACTCTACATTCACTCAGAGGAAGGTTGCACTGTGTGATAAGCCACGAAGAGGAAGACCCGCTCCCTCTCTATGTAGGTTTATACTTAAATTGAGATGTTTCCCCTTTTCCCTGTTTGTCCCTACACTTGAGTTCCTGGTGTCAGTTTGTATTTGTCACCTTGAGCATATGAAGGTCTTGCTAGTGTGTGTGATGTTATTGCCAGGAGCACACTTGCAGCTGTCTGCACTACAGCCATCTTCGTACCAATTGCTCCAAAAAGTATTCTTGAAAATAAAGGGGGAAGGGGGACGACTCTTTCTATGGGAGCTTTCAGGTTATAGAGGGCGGTTTCTATTTTAATTCTTAGAACTGATCTTCCCAAAATGAGAGCTCCTTTTGGCTCTGGGCTGTGCATCTCTGCGCCCTGCGCCTTGTTTTCAGCCTTTCTCTAAAATGGAAATCCTGATAAAGCCATGGAAATAGCAACGGGAAGCAGCAGGCCCGAGGAAAGTGCTGTCGCTGCTGACACCACACCCTCAGCTGTTTAAACAGCTTCAGAAAAGACACTGCTAGAAGCTTGTTAAGGAGTTTCCAAATGCGTGGCTGCAAATGACTATCTCTAATCATGGCTGAATAAAGCAAATGCCGCAAATGAGCTGGTGGCGCGCTCGGAAGGCCTGCGAGTGCTGGGATTGCATCTGCTGAATGGATAATGACCCGGGTCAGTGCATGGCTCTTCGGAAAGTTAGAAGTCCTAAGTTTGATCAGTTCGTTTCTATATGTCTGCAGACACGGAGGCAGGCAGACATGGCAGTGATGCACACGGGTGTGTGTGCACACACACACATGCACACGAATGTACATGTTTAGGAAAAGAGAGGAAAACGCCCTCTGACAGTATCATTGTGACTGGTAGGGAAAGTCCTGGACAAGCAGTCACTCTTAGGTTTGACCTTGAAGGAGTGTTGTGTACATTCATGAAATACTGGAATTTTAAATAATTTTCTAAAATGTATATAACTTACCCATTTGCTTTAAACACTTTTAATCATCGAGCAGTTTTAGTGATATATTATTATTTGTTTTTACTTTAAGAAGAGAGTTAAAAACTACTCTAGGAGACTGCCCTTCACTGATGGTCCGGGTGGCTCTCAGCTGTGGGTAACTCTCTTAATTCCGCCACCCCTGTAATTGAGGAAGAAAAGTGTTGGCTCCATTCTATATCCAAATCATTTCTCCAAGTTTTCCTTTCTGGTTAAAACCCAGTGATTATTATCCCGTAGTTTCTTAGGATGAAGGAGGAGTGGAGCAGGGTGCCCCCTTCTGTGGGGCCACCCTCGTGTTTCCTCTTGGCCGGGACTGCCATCTTTGCCCAGAGGAGCACTTGGTTCATGGCTCACAGCTGACTTTAAACATTTGTTAGATTTGGTATTGTTTGGAGCATCCATATAAAATTCTGCTAGCAAACTTGAGAGAAAAATCGGAGCCTTAGAACCTGACTGGATGCCGAACACAGGAAATTGACGTAAAACCACAACAGGGTGTAAGCAAAGGCGAGAAACACATCCTTGCCTTGGTTTCTAGCCAAAAATAGACCATGGTACAAAGCCACAGAGAAACCCTGTCTCGAAAAACCCAAAAAAAAAAAAGAAAGAAAAAAGAAAGAAAATAGAAAAGGTCCTACAGGTTCCAAAGGCGGTGTCTCTCATACCATAGCATTCATTTCTGGGAAGTGGAGCAAGAGGAGGAAGTAGGAAGCCAGTGTTTATTCCTTGCCTGGCAGGAGACTTGTTCCGAATCATCTTTGTTTCCTGACATGGTCAGGAGAGACAATTGCAGCCTGTTATATTGAGAACCGCCTCTCTGCCCTGTCAGTGGCACTAAGCCACAAGAGGTTCTGGGGGGCCAGGAAGGGTGGTGCCCATCCTCCACATCAAGTGACAGGGAATGAGAAAGTTGCCCTCTCCTGCGGCACAATGGTCCTCTGTCCTTCTCTAGGAGACTTTAATAAAGTAACTGAATCAGGTGAAATTTGATCAGATGTGTACAGCTCAGCCTTCCCGCTTTGCCACGCAACAATTTATAGAGGTGTTTCTACCACGGCCCTGTTTTATTAAATGATATTTGAAGTGTTCCACTCTCGGAGAAAATGTGGTTTATATCCTTGGCATACATTTACATAATCTCGTTAAGAAGATCTCAGCCTCTTAGTTAAACTACCCCAATCAAAAAAAAGAATCTTATCTTTGGTAGAAGAAGGACTGTTTTCTCCAGAGGGAACAGGAAGCAGATGAGGTCTGGGCCCATTTTGGGGACCCTTGGCTGTTATTGTAGTTCTATCTTTCATGGTATGTATTTGAACTTTGTTAAAAGAGAGCAGTGAGTAGGAACTGTTATATTAGGAGGATACAGTCACGGAAGGAGAGAATGCGCCGTCTAATGGATATTAAATATGGGTTTTAAAAATGAATTTTTACTTGTTGCTCAGAAAATATTTCTGTTTAAAAAATAAATAAATAAAAACAAGGGTGATGAATTACCAGGACCCTCGGCTCCCCACTGGAGCCATCAAATTAAGGGTTAACCGCCCTGGATTCCCCTGAATTAATCAGGAACTGAGCCAGGGGCAGGCTGGTGAGGGGGAGGGGATTGGCAGAACTCAGCCTCCCCCAGGAGGCTCCCAGACAACAGAGCAGCCCACTGTGGGGTATCCACTGAGAAGGCGGACCTTTTCACAGAGAAAAGCTCAGGCACCGGAAGCATGGCCCTAGCCCATAGCAGCTCAGGCCTCCTGCTTATCAGGTGCCAATCCAACATTGTCTGCGAGCCAAAAGACACCAGGTCTGGCTGTTTTTCAGGACAGAGTTCATTGTAAATACATGCTTTTCTCCTTTGGAAAGCAGGCTATGACGTGCCCCTGGGTGGCCTTTATTAGGATCCATAGGCTCAGCCAGCTCTCTGTGGAGAGGAGCTGCAGCTGGGTGGATGGTCCGGCCTGCCAACCGACGCCATCCCAGGCAGTAGTGAAGGCCAATGCCCAGGTCCTCGTGAGAGCCAGACCTGGGAATCCGCCTTCCTTACAGTAGGCCTTCTTTCTCTTGTGGCACACCCGATTTTAAGAACCACCAATTCTAGAAGTTGTTTGTGCTGATTTGTTTGAACAAAATCCCCGATATCAACATCAGATATTTTATGGTTTCTAATTAAAGGGCTCAGCTCAAGTGCTTTCCGTCGGCACCTGGCGTTTTTCATCACTTTGGGCGCGCTGAGCTATCGAAGAAACTCCATCTGTGAGAGTACCAATCCCGTGTTCACCCACATCTCTGCCTGGTGGGTCATCCTTCAGGACCCGAGCATGTCGGTGAACACTGGCTCTCTTCCTTCCCTTCACTCCTGTCACAATCTCAGATGTCCTAGAGCCTTCCAGCTGTATCTGCTTCCAGCTTCCCTTCGCTGGCACGGGATCAAATAAAGCGTCTTACGTCCCTGTGACGTCACGCTTCCTCCTTGCCTCCATCCAAATCTGAAGCGATGTTGTAGTCCCTGAAAATTAATGCTCGCCACGCAGTGATAGCCCTTCCACCCAAAAGACTTATCTCTGTCAGAATTCTTTCTCACAGCTGCTCAGACCTCTCTCTAGTGCCTAGACTTGCTCCTCTTGTCCCCACCAACGCGAGCCCATCTGAAACTCTCCCTATGCACTCTGTCCAATATCAGTACCCCTGTTATTAAGGTGATTCTTTAGGACGGACTCCCGGAAAGGCTGTCACCATCCCCTACATTGACAGGCACCTTCCATGCCTACCTGGGGACATTTCAGGGCCGCCTCTCCTCCGGCAGACCTCCCCACGATCTGTCTTCCCTGGCATAGCGCATTTCCTCTGAATCATATCCACACATTCCTGCCACCTCCTTGAGAAGTCAGCCTTCCCCACTTGAAGTAACTTACATCAACCTACAACTTTACTTCTAAAGTCAGTTTCTACAACTAAAATCTGAGATCTTGCCAAAAAACAAAGAAAAATCGTTGTTTGGCAGTGGCGGGAAGGAAAGTAACACCATACAACAGAACTCACGTGGGAGGTTTATTGGGGAAGGGAAGGGGTGCAGAGACTGGCCTCTGGGGGTGAATGCAGGAGAGAGCACAGAGGGGCCTGCCTTTTGTCAAGAGCATGTAGCGCATGAGCACAGGGAGAGTCTATGTGGAAGCAGCTGATGACATATTCTGTCAGGACCCTTAGGTTGGCTAGTATAAATGCCTGAGTACTAACTAGCACATGCGCACAGGCAGTGCTCTTAGTGGCTGCAGTTAAGGACCCTGTGGGCAGACCAGCGTAATGCTATTTTTGTCATGCTATCTGCTGCCTCCCAGAAAGGCTAAAGGTTCTGAACTTTCTGCTCCAAGCTGTTTGATATAAAGGGGCCTGGTCTCACCCAGGGTTCAGAAGGGAGGTGGCTGGTTGGCTGATTTTCAGATATCTTGTGGTAGAAGCCAGAGATACAGAAAATCTGCTCAAGTAGTCTCCAACCTATCAATAGTCTAAATACTCAAAAGAAGATTCTAGAAGAATTTGCATGAAATAGCACCTACAAGGTCAATATTATTGCCCCTATCTAAATTAAGTGGTTGTGCTATAGGCTGGTTATTTTGGTTCTAAAGACCCAGCTAAACCCTTATCTTTCCCAAGTTTTGGACCATCTCAAAGCCTTCACCATTTAAATAACCAGCTGACTCTCCCTCTTAAGATACTGGTTTGATGTCATCTATATTCTAAACCAGACTTCCACAAGGGAAAAAGAAAAGAGACCAGAATGCTGGAAGGAAGATTAATTTTTATGATAAATTTAGGCACCCTTAAAGGACAAGTAAAATATCTCTGAAGATGTTCTGAACTCAGAGATCTGTAGCTTTTGTGCTTATAGCCCTGTCTGTCCCCTACCTACCCTCGATATATACTGTGCTTTAAATCATGTGGCAAGTAATGTCAGCACTTCCTTTTGATAATGCCAGTGTTTCCTAAGATTTTAACCAAAACTTCATTTGGCGCTCAGCTTCCAGATGTGGTCTCTTGAGTATCAGTAGGTAAGGTCTTATCAAGTCTTCTAATGGGCTTGTTTATAATGAGCCAATACTGAGAAACACACCTAAGTGTGTCTCACTAGCAGGCAAGCGAACGGAGCAGGTGAGGAAAAGCAATAGCCATGCGTCCAGGTGGTGTGGCTGGTTACCACTTACACTCTCCTGTGTTCTGCAGACACACACACTGCATCTCACACGCCACTCATCAGAGAAAAGCACAAGTGAGACCCTGACTTTCTTTTCACTTTGGAACAAAAAAGAAATGCAGCTTTGCCTGGTTTTATTATGAGGGCAGGATCAGCCTCCAGACGGTACTATGTAAGGGGTTGAGGAACCTTGAGGACGTCTGCCTTTCTGGGCATCTCCTGATGATAAGAATGGCGAGAGGAATTGTGAGGATCGAATTTTCATGGTACATCACCAGTTCCCAACTGTCCTCTGAACGTCCCACCAGGCATTAGTGGGGACAATAGTGGGGGTAGACTGACGGAGCAGCAAGCCACGTACCCTGCATTGGGTGTTTGATTATAGAATTCTCTAGAGACCATCCATGTATACTTCTTTTCTCTCTGAAGAAATAGTACCCTAGCCAAGATGGATGGCTTGCCATGGTTATCAGAACCAGGACTGAAATCAAAGGCCTGTTTCCAATTTTGATAATTCTACCCTACAATATCTCTTTCGTTTCAAAGAAATCAAGTTGTTTTTCTTATACTTGACATCATCTTGGACTTGGAAGTAGTATGTCTGCATTCATAATCATTGTCATCCATATCCTTAACATTCCAAGGAGGCTAGAGCCATTCCTTGGAATATTGCATCTAAAACTGGAGATTCTGTGGCAAGCCTGCATTTATTTTAGGATGTCACTAAAGGGCAACTAGGAGCTTTCAGAAACATTTTTTATGTTATGGGTATCTACCTGCATGTATGTCTGTGCACCATGTGCACACAGGCCAGAAGAAGGTGCTGGTTCCCTTGGAATAGGAGTTACAGGTGGTTGGGAGCCACCATGCAGTTGCTGGGAATTGAATCCAGGTCCTCTGGAAGAGCAATGAGTGCTCTCTACTGCTGAGCCATCTTTCTGCCCTCCCCCCATTTTTAAACAAAAGTACATTTTCCTCTTATCCACAAGAGGTATAGTCCAAGACTCCCCATGGCTCAGTGGTAGACTCCGTCCATCTGCACAGGCTCGGGGTCCAATCTGATTCCTAACACAAAAACAAACACACAAACACTCTCCAGTAGATGCCTGAAACCTCAATAGCCCCAAACCATTGTGTGCTGTGTTATTCCCATGCGAAAGCTGAATTTATACACCACATAAGAATCAAAACTCATTATAAAATGGATAGGATAACCATACTCTATCATAAAAGTTAGATGAATGCTCTTGCTTCCTCCCGCCCCCACATTCTCCTGCTCTCTCAGTTTCTCATCTCCTGACCATAGATGAAGAGAGGATGGCTCTAACTGTTACAGAGCAAGGAAGCCTCTGCTTCGGGGGGAAAAGAAGCCAAAAACATACTTTGCCTTAGGCTTCAGGTACTCAAAGGGACCAAAAAAATTGCCTTTGGCATTTTCCTCCTATCTGTGTTTTCTCCATTGATAATGTCATTGAGTTTCTTAGTTTTTAGCTGTCATCTCCAAGGGGGAAAGAACCTTCCAGAACAATCAATACCTTCAATGGTTACGACCATTTAGATACCCATCTCTTACTGTCCATCTCTTGGGCACCTTCTCCATCTGCTCTGGATGTTCAACACAGACTGATCCCAGGGATATAGTGTATGTCCTCACATCGGTCAAATGCTCCTGCCTTCCCAGTTGCCATCGTCATCACTGTGCTGTGACACAGGCTCAGAAGTTAGCTGTGGTACACAGGAGACAGCTCAGCCAGCGAGAGCCTGCTACACAAGCAGAGGATTCTGAACCTGGGTGCAGAGCAATACAGCACAGGTGTGTAACCCCAGCTCCCAGCATGTAGAGACAGGAGGATCCCTGGAGTTACTGGCCAGCTACCCTCACTGGATGGTTGAGTTCCAAGTTCAGTGAAGGAAGATACTCAACATTGACCTCTGGTCTCCAAACATAACATACACATATCCAAATATGTGCCTGCATGCACACATGCTCTTACCCACCTCCACCTCCCCCACCCCTGACACCTAAGTGTGGTGTGATGTTTGCCCAACTTCTACTGAAATGTGGGGTTCATCTCTGTCTCTCTAGTTGCCATGCCAACTGAAATGTCCCTGGAGCCCTGGGTTCTCCCCACACGCCCCTTCTTTCTATGTTTTGTTCTTAGTCTCTATATCTCACTGTTCCATGATTTTACCTATGTCAACAATATAATAAAGTCTTCCTATACTTTTAGTCAAAAGTTTTCATCCTGCCATTACAATCACAAAGAAATTTCCATCTTTTTCTTATGAACGAACTTGTTAGACCAGACATAAATTAATATACATTCCCTCTCTCTCACCTCAGTGGCCTGGAAGACCTTTGTGCAAATATTGATGCCAGTGCTCACTCCCTGAGATCCTTGTTTATTTGGCTTTGGGCACAGCTACGGAGACTTTCAGGGCCGTTCTCGTGATCCCAGTGTGTATGGAGGTAAAGGACCACTGGTATAACCAGAGCATCTGCCAGATGTTCCATAGTTATTAGCATCCTCTCTGACGCATCTCACAAATGCTGGCATCTCAGCCAGGCCCTGATGTGGGAGTCTTCTGTTTTAAGTTGATTTCATTGGTTAATAAAGAAACTGCCTTGGCCCTTGATAGGACAGAAAATTAGGTAGGCGGAGTAAACAGAACAGAATGCTGGGAGGAAGTGAGGCAATCGCCATGCCTCTCCTCTCCAAGGCAAACACAATGAAGCTCCAGCCCAAGATGGACGTAGGCTAGAATCTTCCCGGTAAGCCAGACCTCATGGTGCTACACAGATTACTAGATATGGGTTAAAGCAAGATATGAGAATTAGCCAGAAGAGGCTAGAGCTAATGGGCCAGGCAGTATTTAAATGAATACAGTTTGTGTGTTGTTATTTAAGGGCATATGCTAGCCAGGTGGCCAGGAGCTGGGTGGCAGGAATGCAGCCCGCAGCTCCTACTACATGGCCCTACCAATCAGAACCCGAGGGAGAGAGACCAGGAATCTACAGGTTAGGGTGTCATATAACCAGGATTGGGGGCCACTGTCCCCATCAGCCACTGCATCATCTCTCCCTAATGAACATTCTGAAGGAATTGCTTATGTTTTGACTTGCTCTGTCTGAAATCTTTGAATCCCTGTGGTCTGTTCTCTGGTGCCCGACAAGATCACACACACCTTTCTTCAACCTCACTGAATGAATGAATGAACGAATAAATATATATATAAAATAGGAGATCGAGGTCTTTGCCAAGGACAGCTGGCCTACTCCATCTGTAGATCCCACACCCAAGTTTTCAACCAATGAGAGAGGGAAAATCTGTGGGGTGAAGTCATCACATCTGCACTGAATATGTACAGATGTTTTCCTTGTCATTTTATACTATATAGTAAAAGTCATCTAGGTCTAACTTATCATATACAGGAGGATACTCACAGGATCTCTGCAAATACTTTATTATATAAAGAACTTGAAAAAGGGCCAAGCATGGATGCTTGCCCATAACTCTAGCATTCATGAGACTGAGGCAGGAGGATAATGAGTTTGAGGTCAGCTGGACCCAACTTCAAAAGAGGGGGAGTTCTGAATTATATACAGACTTCAGTATTTTAGGGAGTCCAGGGAGTCATAGAGCCAATGCCTCAGATACAGAGGGACACATGCATTTCTTATCTTTATGGCAGTCTTTTTAATATTTTATTTAGTGACTGAGTTGTTTCAGTTCTCTTGACATCATTAAATATCAGAGCTAGGATTTGAACCCAGACCCTCTCGACAATTCTTGTTCTTTTACCTCTTAAACCTAAAGGTAGTAATGAAATTTAAAAAAAAAAAAAAGCTCTCTCCATGTCTGTATGAATGCTATCAGACTCATTCTGAATCAGAGCATAACCAGTCACATGAGGTAAAAAGCATTAAGAAATAGGTTTGGGAAGACATACTAGCTTAACCCTAAAATTTAATCATGGGACCCAAAAAAATTCCTTTCAATCCTGCCCCCTCTCTTTTCTCTTTCCTGCATAATTTGTGCAGCATCCCAGAACTTCTCGGCAATATGAGCTTCGGGTTCTAAGGAAAATGGTCCTGAAGATTCATCATCGACTTTACTTAGGAAGCAGCAAGCTGCCGTCTGGCATATAAGTCTAATGTTTCATTCAGTAAGCGTATTGACATTAAAAAAAAAAATCGGACACAATGGTGCTCAAGTGACCACTCACACGAGACCCAGAATCCTAGGCTCCAGGCAACTCACTGTTTCTAAGCCGAGTGACTGGGCAGGTAATGGATTTCCCAGACTTTCACCAAAGAACAGGAAAAGTCATATTTTTATCCAGATGTGAAATGTTATAATCTATCTAAAACTAAGGTATTTGGCGAACACTAAATAGCTATTTGGTCCTTATTGCTTGATGTTAAACATCAGAGACTCCTTTACCAATTATACAGCATCTATGCCGACTCCCTCCTGTATTTTCAGAATTCCACTGTGGAATAGTCACTGTTAGTTCCATTTCCCGGGGAGAGGGCGAGGAGGAGACACAGAGAGGCTGAGTGACTTGCCTCGGGTAGGAGAATCAGGTAACTGCTAGTCTAGACCCAGCTGGACCCTGCCTTGTCTGTCCTCCAATAGGGCAATAGGGCGATGACCACAGTCAAGCTTGGAGCTCAGGGACAGGTAAAGGCAATGCAGGAGCACCTCCTCATCTGCCTTCCCTAAATGCGCCCCAGCCCCGATGCCCTGAAATTACTTTGGAATTGAATATCAAGCGGGGATTATTTGGCATATCATCTCTGGGTGTGTTTTTCTGGGCATTTATAGATCTCCATTTCTGTGAGGCTGAGTTTTCCTGATAAAACAAGACAGATCATGATAAATGAGCATCTATGTAAGCCTAGCTGGGAGGAGGACGGGGCTGCAACACCCCTCCTGTGAAGTTAATCCTGTTTCTTTTAGCTATTTCTTTATTAGTTAATGAGGTCTTGCAAAAAAAAATAAAATAAAAAATGTGTGTCTCTGATGGTGTTTTAGCACCCTTGCCTCCAGGAACGGTTTCAAATATTCATAAAGTGGCTCATCTGACCAAAGCTTAAAGCAGAGGTGCATTAAGTATGAATTTACTCAACTTCAAATGTGGGTGGTCGAAAAGCTGCTGCTGAAATAACCTAAATAATCCTCCTGGCTGGTGTCTCCCGCTCCTGGGCTCTGGGCGCTCATGTGAAGGGTGACAGAGAGAGGCATTATTTACAACAACCAGGACTCTGAAGGGCAGCCCCGGAAGCTTTGATCCCGCTTCCTGACTGACAGGAGTGTGCATTGCTTTTGGAAAACAGAATAACTTAAGAGAAGCAAAAAAAATAAAATAAAATGGAAAAGGAATTGCTGGCCGAGCCCCTGGGAAGGAGAGCAGACTCCAGATGGTCATGTATTGTTCTGGAGGGGCAAGGCAAAGCAAGGAGAGGGGAATCTACAACCCACTTTGCTTCCTCACGGTGAGGGAGCAAACGTGGAATCTTGAGGAGTGGTGTGGCGCCCCGTGATGGATTTGGAGAGCAAAGCAGACGTGGAAACTCAGCCACCAAACAGGGCTCCTTGTGGAGCGAAGCCCGGGAGTCTCTTGTTTGGCCTTGTTTTGGATGATCCCACTCACAACAGGGGCCTCAGAATGCTGCGAGAGTTGGCACGCGTGTGGGCTCGTGCGTCCCCAAGCCACAACACACACACCCCATTTCTATCTACCTTCTCAGAGTACAGCATAGAAACCCTTCATGGTCTTCACCCATTTATGGCTTTGTCTAATGCATCACTCCTAAAGCTGCCCCTGTGGGTCTCCTCTGCCCATTCTGGGTGGTGTGTACACTTCGGCTCATAAACCAAACAATTCCACCAATACTCCTCCGGGAGTTCCTAGGCAAGTACATCTGAGATGCCACAAATACGGTGTGCATCTTCCTGACTCTGCTGAATTCTGACTCACAGAATGCATCACGGGCCAGCCTTCCCCCAACACCCACCCAGTCACCTGGTATTGCCCATTGAGAGATGTCTGTCACCAAAAGAATCCATTTATACCTTTGTCCTCAGTCTGACTCTTGTAAAACTCACTGAATTTTCTGAATGAAGGAAATCCGTGAGTCACGAATTCCAAAAAGCAGATGGGCATGCAATCTCTCTCACCCCGAAATCAGAGAGAGAAGGACATCTTTTACTAACAAGGGCTAATAATTCAAACATTTCCTTCTGCAGCTAGCTCAGTGCTCAGCATTTTAGGCCTATGATGTGAAGATGAATTTCCTATAAATATGTTGGGGGAGGGGTCCTTAAAATAACAGTACAGCACTCTAACGATGCTATCTGGAAAAGGCAAGTAGTATGTATTTATGCTTCACCATGAGCATATCGAGGCCACGCTGACAGCAGCTATGCTATAGAAGGTACAACCTCGCATTGGTTTTTTTGATGAGACTTTTCCTTCTTTGGGAGAAAGAAGCTGTACTTCTGGGATGTACGTCTGACTGGTGTCCTGTACTTCATTTTTTTTTTCCAGGTGATTCACATAACAGGTCGGCTTCGCCTCAGAGTGTCGTTGTCCCACGGGAGGACAGTCCCCAGCCAAATCATGGGTCTTGTGGTGGTGGCTCACGCCTTGCCTCCCCCTACAATCAATGAAGTCAGGATTGACTGCCATATGTTCGTCACTCGAGTAAACATGGACCTCAATATCATTTACTGTGAAAATAGGTACTTTGGTTTCTTTTTCATCTGAAATGAATGGTTTCAATTCATCCCATTGCACACTTCCCATTGGTGAAGGTTTGCTTTTGGCTGCCTGGAAGATTTTTTACTTTCCCAGGGAGGCACATTAAACCCTGATCTTGTTTTTAATGGCTGCTTGGACTGACACCAAACATGCTTTTTATTTAAAATTTACATTGCTTCCCTGACTTCCATTTGGGACAACAATTGAATGAATTGGGATACCCAGGCATGCATCCGCTAGAAAGAAGGCCCGTTTTGGCTGAGGACCTAAGTAGAGAGCAGGGCTAAGATGCTATTGGCAGAATGATGCAGTAAAAGGCATCTCCTATGCCTCTGGGTGACCTGCCTCCCACTAATTCAAGGGCCCTGCATCTGACGAGCAGTATCCTCCCAGACATAGCATAGGACAGATGAGAATCCAAGGCCCCCAGAGGAAATCTGCTGGAAAAGGAATTGGCAACAGTATTAAATAAAACTTCGTCATGCGACAATTTCTCTTTTATCAATTAAAAAAAAAAAGATGATTCATCCTAGAAATGAGTTGGCAGTTCTTCCCCAAGACTGAGCTTCTACAAAAAGGACTTTTTAGCCTTTGGTTTGAAAGTTCACTTTTTCCATTAAGCACAAGGTGGGGGACAGTGATGGGAGAAGGTGCACCTTACTGCCCTTTCACCTAGAAGTCACCAGCCCATCTGACGAACGTGAGGAGAGAATCGGGAAGCAGAGAGAGGGGAGGATGTGGGGGCTACCTGTGCATCAGTCTTGGGAAAGCAGCATAGCAAAACTGCCCATCCCCTGGTTCTGCCCGGAGACCCACCAAAGGAGCTGAGGGAAGAAGCTGAGGGGCCATAGACTGTTGTCAGGTTTGGAGCAATGTACGTCCCCTGAGCCCTGGGAATGCCTTCAGAGGGGAAACAGGAGCGCAGAATGGTCAAGTGGCTTGGGTAATTGACCTCCCCAGACACTAGCTAAGAGGAAGGTCAGAAGCGCCTGCGTCTACCCAGTCCACTGGGAAGGGCTACTAAAGCCACAAGCTGAGATCACTTCAGGAATGGTCTATTTCCAGCCATAGGAAAGAATTTCCCTGAGCTCTGAGGCTCAATAGTGCAGACAGTGTCGCGATTCTGTCACTGTTTTTGCAATAAGTAATTCTAACCATGCTCCAGGTCTGCTGGCACTCACAAAATCCTCACTGTGATTGTCCACTTGGGTGTGCCGCGGGTGTTCTAGAGGGGACATGGGGTGTCAGGAAAGACAAGTTAGCCAGACGGAAGGATTAGCAGGAGTGGGCATCTGCTAACAGTGGCCACTGATTTTAATGAATATCTGTCTGTGCCTGCTGGCCCACGCATCTGCTAGTCACCCTGCAGCCCGTTTCTGCCTGCTCTCTGAGGTAAGTACCATCACTGCTCCTGTCAGCCTGGCCAGCTTGTGTCTGGAGAGGGAGGATTCACAAGCCCCTGACTTAACCACATGCCGCGAGGTCTCCCATTGTTCTGTTTTCCTTCAATGGCAGAGTGAATGGTAAGGACCCATTCCGAATAACCTCTGAGGGGAACTCCATATATACACCCAGTGGAGTTTTTTACAAAGCCATTAGTCTCTAAGTTAAGATGTGAGAGAGTGGAAGAGACCAAAGAAAGGGAGACGGGTTGCCAGAAGATGGACACACCTCGGAACCCTCCAAAAACCTGCCTCCTCTCACCTGCCAAATTTCCAATAGCTGTCCTATCCCAGATTGTCACTAGTTTTCATTGCTGTGATCAAGTGACTAATTTTCTAACAAGCTTTCAATATCCCAGTCTAGCAATTGCGATTATTTTCTGTGACCTGCTCTTAGCATTTTCCTTAAAAAAGAAAAAAAAAACTCCATTAACCAAAACAATGCATAATTCTTCCCCAAATGAAGATGACAGCAATTCTGAAAAGTCCTTTATTGAGGGGAAATTGCATATTTGCCTTACAGAAAAGCTGCCAAACTCTGGGCCTTGCTAATCCCATTCCATTCATGACTCTCCCCACCAATTCCTGAAGTTATTTACAGGTGAGGGAACAAGGACAGGGGAAGGATAGTTCTGTTTCTGGCCTGGCGAGCTCCTGGCCTGTCACTCCCTGCCTGGTGTTTACTAAGAACTCCTCTACTCCTGAACTGACAGCATTCACCGCAACAGACCCTAGTCCATCTTTAGGACTTGATCCTGATTTTTGGAAGGTGTTCATCCAAATCAAGAGTTAACCAAACAATGGCCTGGCTTTTTCCAAGGGTTTATTATTTAATTAGGAAATTGGTAACTAGAAGCTAAGCTTGCTCCTTGGCGATTCTTGTGTCCTCAGGATGGCCTAGGACAAAGCTAACATCTAATGCTTTCAGAAGCTGGCAAATGTCACAGACACCAAGAATGTTTTTTAGTGACATTCTGCTTCCCTTTTGTTGCAGAAAGGCATGTTAACTGTCCCTGGGAAGCAAGCTCACAAACAAAGCAACCAATCATCTTTTCATCCCCCAAGGAATCTTCTCTTCCTACGAATTATAGTTTGGTCAGAAAGGTCATTTCAATCACTGGACATTGAGAGATCTACTCACTACACGGAGTAGTACATTTTAATGACACCCCAAAGCATTTATTTATTTACTTACTTACTTATTTATTTTTATTTTGTTTTTTGTTTGTTTGTTTTCAAGAAAGGTCTCACTATTTAGCCAACTATTTAGGCTGTACTGGGACTCACTGTGTAGACCGGGCTAGATCCAAACTCACAAAGATCCTCCTGCCTCTGCTGGAAGGTTTACAGGCATGTGCCACCATGTCCAGCTAACTGCGTGGCATTTTTGTTCCTTCTTAGTTCCCTATCCTGTGGCATAGGCATAGTTTCCCAGGACTAATCTCGTGTCTCTTAAAGGTGATATTTCTAAATATTTGCTCTACATGTGAATAGATTCCATGTCATAAGTAATTTTAAAAGGACTATAAAAATTAAGTTAAACAAAATTTTTTTATCAACCAAAATGAATGATACAGCAGGTAATAGGCATTTTATACATGCCTATATAAAAAAGGCAGTGCCCCCTACATGCTTTCTAGTGTGGGTTCTGTTTTCCTTTGCCCTGCCTGAGGACAGCGGGCAGGCACTCATACACACACACACACACACACACACACACACTGTCAAGTGCAGGCCCAGAAGAAGCTGCTGGAATGGTTTAAAAGTTCCTGTGTAGCATCTACCACAAAGCACCAGTTAAAAGAGCCAGGAGTGAAAGCCGAGCTCCCAAATGACTGAGACTAAAAAAGATAATACCCCCAGGCATCTGTATGTCTCGGCATTTAAATTATATCCCTTGAAATGCCAATTTGGACTTTGTGCCAAGAAGCAGTTGAATCCCTTTTTCATGGAAATACCCAACAGTAGACCAATCTGCTTAAATGAAAGGTGTCTCTAATCATTCGGTATAAACATAACATGTTTTTATTTTATTATGTAACCTTGAATTATCTTGGCTTGTAATGAGGATCCGGCATTGTTACAGTTCCTCAATAATTTCATGGAATTACGTTGTCTGAATGTGCATTCTGATGCCAAGGAAAAACCTACCTAATTACTTAAATGCAATTGCTTGATCTAGCACATATCCAAATTTTGAAAAATGTTGTTATCTGCCACCGAGATAATCTTCTCTGCTGAAAGCATTTGCTCCGAGTGCCTCATCCTCAGAGGTACTTGGCGTGATGAAAATGTGGCTAGCTCAGCCTCGTGCACTGTTTGACAGTCTCTCTAGCTTCCAGCTTTCTGGGTTCCAATCTGGGTTGTTCTTTTCGCAGGATCAGTGATTACATGGACCTGACCCCTGTAGACATCGTAGGGAAACGATGTTACCACTTCATCCATGCCGAGGATGTGGAAGGCATCAGGCACAGTCACCTGGACTGTAAGTACCCCTCGGAGGGGATGTAGCCTAGGTACATGTCATCTGTCTGTCTGTCTGTCTCTCTGACATCGTGGGGCTCGGTGCTGACCTGCCCCTTCATGTCTCCTGTCTATATCTGAAATGACTGTCACCCCATGGGAGAAAGTAAGATATTTATAATTGCAAGTGGCATTGGTCTTCTATTGAAAGCTGGGCCTTGGGTGCAGGGAATTCTGCCATCCCTTGGCATTCCTCTAGAATTGTGTGGTCTCTGTGCTGTCTCTCGTAGGAAGTAGAGAGAAAGAACCTCCATCTTAAACGCCTCCTTGACCCCTTCATTTTCTAGACAGCAATTTCCACTTTGAAATTTGTGGTTTCGGTTTCAAACCAGACACAGTCGAAGACAAGTTCAAATAGGCCAGAGCCTCGTAAAAATGCCTACTTGCCTAAGCTGCGAAAACTGGGTAAGGGCAGAGTCTGGCAGGGCAGGGACAGAACACAAGACCACAGCACCTGTCAAGAGCAGTGTCTTTCACGAAAGAGGCTCACACAGAGGAGCCTTGACTTCTGATTTCCACTCCTGGGAGTAAGAAACTGGTGTTTGCTCTTTGAGTCTTGCTCTGGGCTCCTCACCTCAGACTGAACTCACAGGGACCTTCTGTAATAAGAGAGTCAAGAGCAGCCACACTCTGGTGGAGTCTAAGCAACAGCTCACATACGGACTCGGCATGCGGGTTTCTCTCAGAGTACGCCAGCCTGTTTCTGCAGAAGAGGTTCAGGAAGCTGGGAACTAGTGGAAGTTCCCTCCTCCAAGAATACAACTGTTCTACAGACTTCCTGAAAGACCAGCTCTGTCAGCTACATTCCTGGAAGGTTCTACACAGTTCAGAAGCCCAATTTTCAGTATATGCAACATACTACCCATGACGTAGTCCAGTTCAAGATGGAGGCTTTTTGTCACCAAGACCAGCATGGGAGTCTTTGCCCCTTCCTGTCACAGCTGAGGAGAGCTACTCCCCAGATATCCAGCCTTTTGCAATCAGTTCTTCACTTTCAGCTCAGCGGTTCAGAGCCTGACGGAGACTCAGCTAGCCCAAGCAAGTCTCTACGTGGTCAACACCATGGTACTATGTTTTGAACTCTACATTAGCAAAACTGGCATGAGACCGAAGTCAGTGTCAGATCCTGGGCCTCTGGGCCCACAGCCTGACCATGGCTGCTCTCTAATCCAGTCTTCTCCCGACGCTAGGCACGTGCCTTGATATTGCTCACCAGGGAGTCAGGAAACACACTTGTGGCTAAGAACGAATGGGTGTTATGTATCACAGAAGCAGATAGCTCTTCAATTAATTGAGGGGAGAAATGATGCTCTATTCCTGAACAGAAACATCAGGTTCTGTGTTGCTGGGGATTCAGGAAAAATTTAGAAACTACAGGTCTCTGAAGAGACCAGCGGATGTATTTCTGAAACACCACAGGTCAGGCGTACAAACTTTTTAAAAAATGAAGATACTGTTTTTAAGACAATGACACCCCCACCATTTTGGGGGAGGGCTGAGGCAGGGGGTGCTTTCTCATTTGAGAGCCTTAATTAAGGTCTAAATTCCAAAACCTGCTGCTGATTTGAAAAGAACTTTGTCATCCGTGGGCTTTATTTTGACGACGCCATGTTGTTTCTCTCAGAATTGATACACAGCTTGAAGGAAGACAGTTCCTGGGGAATGCAAGGCCATGCAGCTCATGCCTTCCCAAAAGTCTCCAGCAAATACGCTTCCTGGCATCCTTTCCCATCCACTCTTGTCTTGTTTCAGTAGCCAGAGCCATTTAAACGTGCTGGGAAATAAACTGCTCCGCCATCCACCACTCTGCAGCTCTAATTTCTCTGCTATCTTGCGAGCTAATAAACAGAGAAGGTATACTCTCAAAATCTGTGATTTTTTTTTCATCACTTGATATTGACTTACTGGCTATTGCTTTATGCTTTAGCCTCCTAACAATGATTGAGTTCATACTTTTAACGCACACACACGACTTCTCATCTTGAGTTCTTCTAATAACCTTAAATACATGAAAAACAAATAGAAGGCGCCGATAAATCTGCACAGTAAAATACACTTCACATACTTAGCTGCCATGCTGTGGAGTAACCCCACAATGTCAAGTAGCGCACAATTAGTCAAACTGTAGGGGGAGGAAAAGGAGTGTTTTGATCCTGCAGAATTTTGATCCTAATCAGATTGAAATTCCAATGTTCTTGTAGCGCTTAATATCTTCAATCACACACACACACACACACCAAGCTGACTCCAATGTCAGGTTTTGCATTCTGTGACTGAAATAAGATCCTGGAATATACAAATGCATCTCGCTTGATACAATAAACATTAACATCATTATAAAGTAAGATTGAGTTTAAAATTGTGTGATGGAATGTTTGATGTTTACCTAATCCTCAGACCAAAGCCGGCCCAGTAACAAAATGACAGAGCATGTAATAAGCCTGGGTTGTGTAAACACTGGAGGAAAAGGCAAGGAGCCAGCACAGCCTCTTGCTTGTCCAAAGCCCTAGGCTATTACTGAAGGAGGCCTCAACTGTGCCTTCCTGGCAGGAGAAGGTCACAGTGACATAGAATCAGTTCAAGAATAAGATAGAATTCTAAAACAAAGAGATGGTTAAAAAATAAACCACATTAACTATTTAGCTTTTCCTCCTAGAGCTATTGGCACAGTTCCTGGTCTGTCTGTGGAAGGCGGGTTTCGACATGTGATCATACTTCAGATATTCTGATATCTGTCTTATACTCTGAGTCATAACTGAAGCTTAAGGAAAAGGGGGCTCAGCTGTCTTTGAGGACTAGAAATCCTATCTTTATCGTTGGCATCTTTCCTCAGCATCGGTATCTATAAATCCATGAATGAACTTGTCACTAGATTCAGAACAGTGAAGAGAAATCTCGGCTGCACCAGGATAAGATGACTCGGAAAAGGAGCCTAGAATACGGGGCCACCTGCTTCCAACTGGGCAAGTTCAAGGTGCCTGGTGTGCCCTAGAAAGATCTCCACAAACAGAGGCACAGTGTTCGCGGGGTCTGATGGCTCCTATCTGTAATCACTGCCAAGAGGCTGAGGAGCCAGGATTACCAGGAGTTGACGTTTAGTTTACCTAGTGACCGCGGCTCTGAAGTCAAGGGAGTCCCAAGTCTGTTTATTTCCCACCGTGACAAAAGACCTCTGTGCCTTCTCTTCATTAAGCCCAGTTTCATTGGTTCTTCAGGTCAAATGGACTAAATCAGCATTTCAAGGTTTGAATTTTAAACTGCACGTGGCAGTGATTATTTGGGGACCTTTCTCTCTGCGCTGCCCTCTAGTCTCCCATTGCTCAGGAGACAGTGACCTGGAGATGACCATTTGTGCCCCCTAGATCACAAGTTCCAGCCACCTAGAGCATCTGGGTCACCCTTGAATCATGAGATGTTTTAGCACAAAACACTCCTTCTGCCTGCGACCCAAAACAGAGACTTCTAAGCCCAACGCAGGCATGGGATTTGTGTGGTTTTTATTCCTATGTAATAAGGCCTTTGCCTACAGTCTGGGCTGTTTGTCTCAATTTACCCCCCATTGGCTTTGTCCTGGGTCGAATCAACAACCCTCTACAGCCTCAGAAAGGAGGCGTGTCTTTCTCCACCTGTGACGTTGTTGTTCCACACCAACAAGACTCAAGACTCTGCAGTAGGATTCAGAGAAGAGAAACATGAACTGTAGATAAGGTAGCAGCTTCGCCTCCCCTAGTACCTTACAGAGGATGAAAAAGAAACTCTGGAAGTCTTTTCAGAGAAACAAAAGGGCTTCCCCTTGGCCTACAGGACCAAGTGGAGAGACAAAAAGCTTGGCTGACCCAATATACTTGAGGGTGAGTGTTTAAAAAAAAAAAATACACGGTAGCCAAAGTGTTTGCTTCTTGATACATTTTTTAGCAAAATGAACATACAGCTACCTGGCATAATGCATTCCATGCTGCTCTGCATCAATAACCCCTCCACTCCCCTCCTGAAGGCATCCCATCGCCAAATGCAAGCAGACTGCTTAATGCAGGACTAATTAGTATATCCCCTTCCAGTCTGCAGGCCCTCCATTGTAATTCCTTCCCAGCTCATTTTTTTCTACAACTGAGCATCAATCAAAGTAAGTGCCCTGCTTGCCTAGGCAACACAAGATGTCCTCCATGCATTTGTCATCTGCCACACAAACAAAGGGGGGATTTAATTGTTGATTTGGATATGCAGCCATGGCTCACACGCAAGGAAGCTGCAAGTCAGGGAAGGAAGGAAGGAAGGAAGGAAGGAAGGAAGGAAGGAAGGAAGGAAGGAAGGAAGGAAGGAAGGAAGGTTAGTTTGATGGGTAAGCCACATACAGACAGCACCAGGGGCTTTCTGCAGTTTTCTCACCTCAGCGCTTCTCCTGGGCTGGCATCTTTAGGGATTTTGCTACAACCTGGCCTTTGCCTGGATTTTTTCCCAAAGCAGAAGAATCTTTTCCTCTTCTCTCTTACACATATGAAAATTCCCATGGAAGGAAACCCATTGAATAGCTGCTGCAGGGGCTGCCCTTCTTCCCGGAGCCATGCCAGCCTCCACCGCAGCCTGTCTGTTAGCTGCAGAGACTTGTCACGGCAGCAGGAGAAATCCAGATTTCTAGGCAGGAACAACTTAGTATTTTGAATCTTACTTTTGGGAGCCATCCTTCGCAAGCCCATGTCAGGCCAAACACAGGGAACAGGAGCAGCAAGTCGGCCTGCCAAGCTGCCTAGCGGCTGTCCACTTGTCACCCCTGCCAGGAGCAGGGTGGACATGCGTGAGGAGCTTGTAGACATACAAGACTTCAGGCCCATGCCAGACTTACTGCATCAGAATCCAGGGTTTGTTGTATCCGATCGCTTGCCGACTCCCCTCACACTGCGGATCGAACTGACCACGCTGGTGTCAATCAGCGGTCAGTGATTGGTAAATCCAAACCAGCTGCGCGCCTGAGGTTCCCTTTTCTCTAGCTCTGGACTGATTTTGCTGGTGATAGCCGAGTGATCCTGGCAGTACCCAGTCCGTGTTCTAATGAAATGACTCCATAGTTATTTGGTGAACTTGACTTTTAAAAAATGATATGAGCTGGGACTGGAGAGACGACTCCGTGGCTAAAAGCCCTTGCTACTCTTGCGGGGGACCTGGGTTTGGTTCCCAGCACCCACATGGTGGCTCACAACCATCCGTAACTCTAGTTTCCAGGTCTCTAATGCCCTCTTCTGACCTCGGCAGGCATCTCATGCTTGCAGCGCACATACAAGCACACAGGCAAAGTGCTTGCACTGTGTTAAACGTAATGATACCCAGCTTGGGAAGGAAAAGGAAATCTTGGGTGTTTCTCCCAGGGTACTTTCCTATGAATACTTAATTCCGTTGGGGCATTTTCCCTGCTCCCCTTTGTGTAGCGTTCCTGACTCCTTACCAATACACCACCTTGTGGTATTACTAGGAGGGTTCAACATAAGGGGTTCAAAGTGGGGAAGACAGCATGCGATGGCTAACTCTGAATAAGTAACAAAAAGACTACTAAATGCATGAAGAAAATATAGAGATGGCAGCGGTGGGGGCATCCAAAGGAAGATGGAGAAGCAGCCCCAGGGGAGGCACACAGGGCACACATCCCCTAGACCTAGAAAGATGATGGTGGAAGCCACAATGGCAGGAGAAACAGGGGTACCAAGGACATTTCAGGAGGAGACAACTATAGGGAGGCGTGGGATACAAAATCTCTTTCCCTGGAAGTGAACTACAACTTTGATTTGACTGATCAATTCAATTCTCCAGTGGATTCCTGGCCTTTATTATTGCTCAAATAGCCGCTTCTGTTGTGTTTTTTTTTAATTCAACAACAACAAAAATAACCCATTACTCCTATAAGACATGATTCAGAAAAAAAAAATCAATAAATCATCCATTCCACCTAAGTCAACCCCATCACTTTTTTATCCTATGACCTATTCTTGATCTTGTATGAGTAATCTTTCTATTTTCCTTAAAACGATAGCCTGCTTATTGGGAAAGGTCCTTTAAAATGTGTTTAGGTCCAGCTGAACAACATGGAATTTAATCCGTGTGTGTGGCTGGCATCCAGCAGTTTGTCTACAATTGTGGGGTTAACTAACCCCTCCCCGTCAGTGCCCACATTCTGTCTGGCTTCATGGAGTTTTGAGGAGGGGCATTGCCAACTACAACATACCTCGTTGCGTGTGATAGAAACATAAGCGAAATGACAAACTTCCTTTGTAACCATCTGAATTATGTCCTCATGAATCACGTAAGTAGCTCCCACTCCCATCAGGCAGTTCTTCAGGAAATGGTTCATCACTGGTGTGTTCATTTTGAGCAGCCAGGCGTTCGCAGAGCCTCCCACCCGGTGAGAGAAGCACACCTGTGTCTCCTTGTCCTCCTACCATCATGCCCCACCTAAGCCACACACTGGCCAAGGATGGAATCACTATTTGTGGTCTAGACAGGCTTCTCGTCCTATTTGTGGTTAATGGCTTATTATCCCCTCCCCCCAGTACTTTGGAGTAGGCCAGAAAGACATAAAACAAAGTGCTGCTATCCAGAAGGGAGGGGCAGGGTCCGTTCAGTGGACAACTAGCGATGACCGCGGTGTGGGGGAACGTTTTCATGAGAAAGTATCAGATAAATGAAATATGGCTGATTTGCAATGCGGAACATCTGTGCCCCACAGCCCTAAGCTTCTTTATAAAGACGGCTCCAATTCAACAAAAAGACTGCGTCCAAAAATGCAGGGTCCACTGAGGTTAGATTGGTCCTTGTCGTCCCCTCTGCCCCTTTTTACCTTGAGTCTCTAAGCCTCTAATACTTCTAAGGGGGGACCTGGCCCAGCCTATGTCACTTTAGCAGACGTGCCATGCCATTTCCCATGTAGTTATCACCATGATACCCTGATGGAGAAAGCGAGATGCCTCGCTCCCTTAGAGACAGCTGGAGAAAACTTTTCAACCATCTTCACACTGGTGACTCCTCCATGAGGTCAGTTGCCCAGTGTTAGGGGCGGGGATTAACGAGCACTAATTGACAGACAGCACTGCCCATCAGTGGGCAGGCCCGTGGACAGACTTTGTTCACCATAATCTCCTACCACCTAACACACAGTAAAGCAGTCCCCCAAAAATAGCCTTCCTGGGTGCCTGGAGAGATCTACCATTTCCCTCATTCATAGCCAGAATCCTTTCTTGATGCCATGCTGAAGAGGTCGCTGCTTCTCCTTAGACAGCGAATCTATTCAAAACGAAAGGTATGGAGGCCGGAATACAAAGCCATCCTTCACTGTTGTAGGTTGAAAGGGGCAGGAATGAGTAGCACTGAAACTCCCTGGTTGGACCAAAAACAGCTTGAGAAAACTCTGAGAGTTGGTGCAGTGGTTAATAACACTTGCTGCTTTTCCAGGGGGGCAGAGTTCAATTCCCAGCACCCACCTGATGGATCATAATCAGCTGTCTGCAACTCCAATCCCAGGTGATCCGTGGACACCAGACATACGTGTGGTGCACACACATACACGCAGGTAGAACTCCTGCACACATAAAAATTTCAGAATAAACTCTAAGATCTCAGCAGTCGCTCCTACCACCATTCCTTTGACTCGCTCTGTCTGAGAACACCACATTGATGTCAACAGTGTTTAAAAACCTTGGCCTCCAATTCATCATCATTGAAGAGGATGGGAAACTTACTTTTTAAACTGCACAAATTGACCTGTCCTAAATTGATGCAAAGTTTTCTGCATGATTCAATATTAGCAGTTAATAAAGATCTATCAATTGGCAGGGCAAGAGGACAACACCTCTTCTGGGGTTTAAACCACAGCTAGCGGCTCAGGCAGGGTCTGCCGTTCGTGTGTTAGAGGGGATCCATAAATGCAGTCATTTCATAGGACAGCCACAGGTCCTTGTCTCTAAGCTTGGCACTCCCATCGAATATCAAACCCCAGTCAGCGTTACCAAATATTGCTCAGCACACAGATTTACAAAAGGAAAAGAGGGGAGGAACAAAAAAAGAAAAAAAAACCAATTTGTGGATGCTTGCCATCGAAGACATAGCTAGTTCACTAATTGCAAAATCCATAGGAAAAGTGTGTCTGCATCAAAGCCTCAGAGGTGGTGCTCCGAGGAATTCTAATAAAAAAAAAACTGTCTCCATCGCAAGTAAATAAAACTCTTAACACAGTCACCAGCTACAGTGCTGTGACTCCCGTGGATTTTAACAATGACCTTCCTGTAAGCATCAAGGACTTTCACTTTTTAGATAAAGAAATTTGTTCTTGTTTTAAAGCCTGCGTCGGGTTCATTCTCCAGTAGCTTACAGTTCTCAAAAGCAGAGGAAAAAGTCATCCAGATTTTTTTTTTTTTTTCAAAAAGTCTGTTTCCAGAATGAAGTTCCCTGTCAGCCTGCCTTGGGCCTTGGGTGAAGAAGCAGAGATTAAAGAGTCAGTATTCTTTTTCATGTTTCGTCTGCCAGTTTTGTGAATGTAGAGAGAAAACCAGTGGCCGCAGCTAAGCACCCAACTGTGGTATTAAGTAGAAAGCATGATGTTAGCACATGCCCTCTTACTTAAACACATATTCTCTCTCTCTCTCTCTCTCTCTCTCTCTCTCTCTCTCTCTCTCTCTCTGAAATCATCCTTGAGTTCCGTGCAAAGGGCGCCTGTCTCTCTGCTGCACAGCTATTGAGGAGGGTAGCTCAGTGAGGGGGTAAGGTCCTGCAGTCGCAGGCATCCCCCTGTTGCCTGGAAGACAATGAAGCTCTTTGTTCAGCTGTGTGAATGTGAAGTGCGGTCTCTCAGATGAGCTCAGAGTTTCCTAGTTATTCTATACTTACCTGAAAGCACCAAGTATTGGAGCTTTGGAATGCATATGCAAACTGCTAAGTGTCCTCTTGTGAGGCGCTGTGCTAAACGAGGGCTCCATCAGACCCCACCACCGCTCCCTTCTACCTCGCTGTTTGGACTCCAGCGCTCTCGCTCTCTCCCTCTCCTATTCATATTTCTGGAGGCACATTTGCACTGATTTCTTTGAATTTACTGATAGAATAATCGTATCCCTGCCGCAGACACTGGCATCATGTCATTGTCCATGTCTGGGACAAAGTTTTCCCGAAGAAAAATTTAAATCCTTCTGTTGGGAACCGTGTGCTGGGACACAGATGTACCCCACACCAACAACGTTTGTTTGGAGGAAAACAGCTATTATTGACAAACATAACTTTTCTGTGGTCCTGAGTCAAGAGATCAAGTGTCATTTTAAAAAGACATTCAATAAATATCATCCCATCGAGGTATTTGTTATCAAAGGTCACATGTTTAAAAATGCAAGCACTTCAGAGTTTGCTTTAGAGTACGTTTGCCACCTGTTTTCCAGTTAGGCATAGGGTAGCGTTTTTGACAAAAAGTCAAACAAACCTTCAGTGTGGTTCCTTAATTGCTAGGTGGGCAGGCCTCAACCAGGAGGGCCCAGACTGTTCCCACTGGGTTCTTCACCCAAGTGCAGGCTCAGCTGTCTCAAGACACAGTTTCTAACCCTAAGGAGCCTTCAGTGTGGAAGGAAGGTGGGGAGGCGGGCAACGTTCCCATAGAACAGAGGCCACTGGAGCCAGCATAGACCAGGAGTAATAAAGAAAAAAAGTGCCTGGACCATTCTGAGAAAACCTAGGCAAACCTATTTCTCCTCCCCGTATCTTCATAGACACTATGTTGAAAGGAAGAAAGAAAGAAAGAAAGAAAGAAAGAAAGAAAGAAAGAAAGAAAGAAAGAAAGAAAGGGAAGAAAGAGAGAGCAGAAAAAAATCTAAGAAAAGGCCATTGAAATTCTCTGAGATTTTAAAACAAAAACTAATACTTCACCATATACCCTTAAAAGACATAACTCTAAAGATGTTTTGATGTGATCGTCAATTCAACCCAAGAATCTTGATGGCAAAACGTAAACTTTAGAGCAAGGCACAGGGATGACGCCGGGTCGTGTGTCAGCAGTACTCAGCCTGTATCTCAAAGATGTGATAAAAAAAAAACCTTAATCCACGTGTTTTTCCTTTCCCTCTGCTTGTTTCTTGTTTCAGCATGTGCTGTGAACATACCCTGGGGCTCACTGGCTTGATGAGAAGTCTTTGTCTTGCTTTTGAGACAGGGTTTCTCTGTATAGGCCTCTCTGTCTGTCCTGAAACTTGCTCTGTAGACCAGGCTGACCTCGAACTCACAGAGATCCACCTGTCTGCCTCCCAAGAGCTGGGATTAAAGGTGTGTGCCACCACTGCCTAGCTAGTTAACTGCTTTTAAGGATTGTCATATCAGCCAAGTTATATTGTACTTATTTCTGGGTTTCTCCTTTGTGAAGAGAACTAACCTACATATCCCTTCATTTCCCCCTACTGTTGAAACCTACCGCTCAAAAATAACAGCAGCAGCTACTAGATAGCAGAGAATCAAGAGAGGGGTTTTTTTCTTGTATTTTTCAAGTTCTCTAATTTATTACACGCTAAAAATCTCTTTCAAACTGGTACCAACGTGGCTTTTCTTCTTGAGCTGATTAGGACCACATGAGCTCAGGAAAAGCTGTCAGATCCTGCCTCTAGCACAGCTGGAATGATCCAACTGATTTGCTAGTATGGGTTTTTTTTTCCCAAGAAATAAGCTTCATCCCAAAGTTATAAATTTATATGCTGTGAGAAGATGTGAACAAAAAGTATTCCTGATTCAGACAAAGAAGACATCGCGGCGGCGCCTTTGATGTGAACTCTAAAACAAAAGCAACTTGGGCAGCACTTTGGTCAACCTTCATTCTCTCTGTCTTCTCTGAATTCCAACAACACATGAAAACACCAATCTACAAGTAATGATTGAAGACCATGTGAAGATGCTGGCCCTTGAAAGATTCTGTTTGTTAAAGACTAGCCCAGGGCAGAGTTGGGACCCAGAGAATGCCTGTCTTCAGCTGTGCCCCAGCGCCTCTGCAACCCACTCCTCGGTATTCACCACAGTGGCCCAAGGGTAGTCGCAGCACTCCCTGGCTCCAAGAGGAGGAAACCCTTGCTTCCCGGTCCCTGCCAGGCCTCCTCCGCATCAAAACTCACCTCTCTGCCTCGTTTTCATTCAGGGTTTCTGTCTCGGCTGAGCATCCCAAGCCTGCTTTAATGTACTCATGAATCCTAATACATTTGTATTTATCATCTTACCAAATGCCCTTCAGCAGACCAAGCCATCATACCCCATCTTAAAAAGATGGCCTCGCATGCGCTCTTTGCCTCAGCAAACCTTCTTAGGCCCTTATCTGATAACTGACTGGGAGGCGGGCGTTTTAAGGAAAAGGCAGAGGTCTTTCTGTCACCCTTTACATTTTAACTTGATCTTCCAATTTCTTTCTTCACTCACCCCTTTCAGTCCTCTCTGGATTTGGGGTTTTCTGTTTGTTTGTTGCCTGTTCTGCTCCAGTCTGGCCCAGAGCCCCCCTCCCCCCACACACACCAGGCCGTGCCAGCCTAACCTGCTGATTCAACAATTTTTTTTTCATGTGATTCTTCAAAAAGATTTCTTAGTCTTTTGGTCTTTGTTCAAAATTACTAAAACCGTGAGGAAGTCTTCTTTATTCTGGTTACAAAGCACATAGAATTATATCACCAACCAGATTGGAGTGTGGTGGTTTCCTCTGTGAAGAATCGCATAAGCCTCTGTCCTCAATTAGTAGTTAACCAGGCTGAGAGGATCTGAATAAAGGCAGACCGTGCTGTATGCGACAGTGGCTTGACAGGGGAGGAGAGCCGTGTGGTACGGCCGGCACCTCACTGCTCTCTGCCTCCGCGAGCCTGGGAAGCCATGCATGCAGAAGAGCAGAACTTACAGGCCCCAACAAAAGGAGCACACAATGCTACCTGTAGAGGCTCGCCGCCAAGGGAAGGTGACAGTCCCCGGCCCTCCAGAGCCCTGCACGGTGTGGCAGCTTTAGAACAAAACTTGCCACCGTGTGAGGCATTCATCAAGGCTTTTTCAAGCAACAGCGAAGACATAATTATTAAGTTTTACAGCCGTCCGTTTAGCATATTGTGGTGGGGGGGGAGGGAAAAGGGAAGAGTATGTCTGCTTATAGACACTGTCCGTGGAGGTTTGATTTGTGGCCACTTCCAGAGGCAGGAAGAGTTTCAACAGCCCGAAGCCTTGTTCTTTTCCAAAGTGATTCCCTTTCCCCATCCACATCCCCCCCCAAAAAAATCAAAATGTACTTCATGAAACTATTGTATATGAAGCACTTATTAGCCGTAATTAAATGGACAATATGAATTTACTACGTCTTTAGGACTCTGGCTTGTTCTGGTTTAGAGCAAGATGATTAATGCAAATACATATTACTTGAGATAACCATTTAGCAGCTAATTTAGCCAAATTTATTACAGCAGTTTGGGGCTTCTCATTTTAGCAGACGGAGACAAGGACATGCCAAAAGTGGGTCATGTAGACGAGTGCGCACTGCCCTCTAGTGGCTGGCAGGCTGGTGCGCTGGGGGTGGGGGGGCGCGGTGAGCAGCGGTCTCGGAGTCCTAAGGGCAGAGCCTTACCTGCAGACTCTGGAACCATTCCCATCCGGAGCACTTTATTTCGGGGATGATTTACTGCAGTTTCTCCTTTTAGTAGCTCAGGAGAACACAGATACAAATCAAAGCTGTTTCAACTTGGCAAGATTCTGGTTAAAGTGTCGTTTTTAACATCTGCCTTTTACAGTGGGCATTTAAAGGCACCAACCAGTTCACGTGACTGAACGTTTTCACTTGGTCCTCGTTTTGCGCCGTATTTCAGTGGCTGCGTGGGATTGTCACTCTGTTTGGCTCAAGTCAAGAGCCAGTGTCTCTCTCTGACTGGCTGGGGGATTTATTTTGTTCTAACCTTCTGCCCGTCTCACCAGTTTACCCCGGCTGACCAATGTAAATTTAGTTCATCCAAGGACTATAAATTCTGTAAGACAAGATCAAAAGGAACAGATGGCTAAGGACACGGGTTGATATTGCTCAGGCTGAAGGGGAATGATCAAAGACAGAGGGGGTTAGGCATCTTCAGAACCATTCAAATATCCAGAATCTCAAAGAGGGCAACTCGAAGCTATGCATAAATCATACCCAGATTTGCCTTCCTTACCATCTGATGCTAAACCTACTGACAATATCCACACCACATTAGGTGTGCTCTGAGCCAAAAAGATTAGTGGTCCTTTTATTCCTCCTTTCACACCATGGCTGCCCAGAAGGGAATAGAGGCTCACTACAAATGCCAGGAACCCTAGCTGGGCAGCTGCCGCTCCAGTGAGAAGCTGACTTCATTTGTGCTAATGGCATCTTAAGTCGGGCATACCCTGGACTCCCCTGGATTGGGTCTGAGATTGGGCAGAGATGAAAACCGTTCTGTGACAATCTTAATACTATGCCTTCTGTTTTGTTTTCTCCCGCCCCCCACTTCACCCTACCCCAGTGCTGAATAAGGGTCAGTGTGTGACGAAGTACTATCGCTGGATGCAGAAAAATGGAGGCTACATCTGGATACAGTCAAGTGCCACCATAGCGATCAATGCTAAGAACGCGAACGAGAAGAACATCATCTGGGTGAATTATCTTCTTAGGTATCTTTCCTGTTTCATTTCTCTCTCGGTTATAAACTGGTTAACAGCTGAAACGTCACAGGTGCCATCTTTTCTCGGGATGTGGGCAGTCTGCTCTTCTTCCCCCAAAATTCAAAGAAATGGGAGAAGATCAAAGCCCAGGAAATCTTGGGTTGCCAGTCTTTGGGGAGCTCTAGAGAAACTGGCATTCTTTCCTGGTCCACGTCCCACCCAAAAAAGATGCCTGCAGCTGCAGTCTAGACAGGAAGCATCTCCCTAGCTCCTACATAGCCTTTGCCTCTGCACTCCAACCCCTGGGAAGGTAAGCAAGAGGATCCTTGCAGGGAATTCCATCCCCTTAGTCTTCTGCATACGGTCTTGCTCTCTGGGCACTCAAATTTTGGTAAGCAAGATTAACGATTTTGCCAGAACACTGTCAGTCTCAATGCAAAATAACAATGATTATGGTAATAATAATAATAATCTCTTTTTGCTTGCCACTCTATGCACTTAGACAAGTTTTATGCTCTTAAAATTTGTATCCATGGCAGTCCAAATTCAGCTGCTTCCTGGACACTGGTGTAAGGTACCTTTTTTTTTCTCTTTCCCTGTGTCTATTCTGCTTTGGGATTCCGACAATCTGGACGGTTTTGAGCTTGAGGACAAGCCTTCTGGAAAGTTCGCTACCAGTCCTGTCACGAAGCTAGCACGTTTGGCGTGCCTCCCACCCACCACCATCATTAGTCTTTGGTCTCTTGTCCTAAAGGCACCAAGCAGGATCCATGTGTGCTTGAGTAGGGAAACATCCAGGAAAGCTAATGGTGGACGCTGATGCCCTTTGGCTGATATTTCGACCAAGACTACCTGAGTGCCATTTTTCTTAGAGACAGCCAAATGGAGCTGAAGTCTTAGCCAGCTTGGCTCATCAGCACACGGGCTCTTCGGTGTTTCCCACACTTTGACCTTTGACTGGAGGCATGAATGTGTTTGCTGCCCACCGCATATCAATCAGACACTAATGATTATTGCTCTGGAGAGAGGGCCTTAATGGATCCCACTTACAAGAGTTTTCATTTATCTACTTTTCTTTTTCCTTTTTTGACCTCTTTAATTCTCTCTAAAAGTGTGTGTGTGTGTGTGTGTGTGTGGTGTGTGTGTGTGGTGTGTGTGTGTGTGTGTGTGTGGTGTGTGTGTGTGTATGTGTGTGTGTGTGTGTGGTGTGTGTGTGTGTGTGGTGTGTGTGTATGTGTGTGTGTATGTGTGTGTGTGTGGTGTGTGTGTGTGTGTGTGTGGTGTATGTGTGTGTGTGGTGTGTGTGTGTGTGTAGTGTGGCTTTCTGCAAAGCTTGATAATCACTAGGACTGTCCCCTGTGTTTGTGATACTATCATGGGTCCTGGGGTCTGACATCAAGGGGTCCTTTTAATTCATCCCACAAAACGGTCACTATTTCTACTACAAAAAAAAAACCATGAAAGTCCCTGTGAGAAACAGAAAATTGAACAAGATCCCATGCACAGATGCTCTTTTGCCAGGCAAATGTGGTGGTGTGGCTGTGAGGAGTTAAACACTGGTAAACATTCCCAAAGGCTAGACAGTGTCTGTCCACCATGTTGGTGCACTGAAGGCCTCTGAGGTCATCTATATGTTTGGTATTCAAATTCTGTGGGATTTATTGACCTGTTATTATTTATTTCCTTGGCAAGATTGGTTATTTTATTTATTGGTTACTGTTTACTTTAGACTACCTCATTAGCCACATGACTCCCCACGCTGCCTGCAGTGGCAGAAGTAGCAAGGAATAGAAGATACTGGTTCACCACCATTAATCTAGTCTAGGGTCGATGAGGACCAGTCCATAAGTGCCTGGTGTTCTATCTCCCCGAGTTTCATACGAGAGGAAGAAAGCCTCTTGGGCATGAAAGGCCAGCCTGCAGGCTTCAGAGCCTTGGTCTCATGCGTGGTAGGTCTTTTACAGATGACCTGAAGACCTACCCTGAGATCACTAGTAAGTAACTGTCCAGGAACTGGAGACCAGTGATCATGGAGACCCCATGGCACCAGGACTACAGGGAGCCAATGCCAGTGGGCTTAGACAAACCCAGTTCACAAGCTAGCCACCCATAGGTGCCACTCTGGAGGCTGGTGATCTAGGAAGAAAATCATTCCTGGGCACAAGAAAAACTCCTAAATTGGCTTTTCTTTCCCACCTTCTTAGCCAAAAGGGATTATTCTTTCCTAAGCAATACTCCACTTCCGGGCCCTATCCAGGCTCGCCTTCCGCACTGCCCATTTCCTGGGAGCACAGACTCGAATTCCACACTCAGGCTGCAGAGTGCCAAGTCTGCCTTCCCACCATTAGTCTCATCTGATTATCTAGAAAAACCCTGGTGCTGTTAAAGCTAATTCACACTAAGGAGTAAATGCCTGATAATCCATCTTAGCGAATTAACCCTCCCAGGGACGTTTGCAGTTTTTAGAGTGGTCGGAAACAGAGGCTTCTTAATGTGGGGGATTCAGAAGCATATGAGCCCACAATCATCTGTCGTCACCGCCTTGGCCAGCCGTGCCCAAGACAGACGAGGCACTTCCCATTTGGAGGCAAGATGCTTCCCTCGTGCCTTGAGGTTATGGTCAGAAGCCTCTACTGATGATAAGTGTGGCCGCCTGGGATCGGCTTTTCCAGAAGATGGCTAACTCAAACTGACCAAACATTTCACTTCCGGGAGAGGCTCATTTCCAGATTAAAAGCAGAACAAGCATAAAGCACACTTGTGTACATGGGTTTAGCTCCATTCTGTTAGGGCCTCTCCCGCCGCAATCAGAGCCCCAGCTAACAAGCCACAGGTGTACTCCGCATGAGCAGATGAAACTGTGATTGTAATGGGTGTGCTGACAGTTCGGGAGCCTCGCATCCCAAGATGCACCTGTGCATCTGACAGATCGTTAGGCACTGAGGGCCTGCCACCAGCCCGCCCCCTCATCCCCCCCAAGCCCCTCACCCCCCCACCTCACCCCACCCCCGCCATAGCACTGGAACCATCGGAACAGCTGAGAAGTTGCACCAAGGGGCCAAGGCAAGGGTACTGAGGCAATGAACTCATTAGAAGCACAGAAGACGGTAGGACACACCAGGTGGTGTGGGAATGAATAGCTGAGATTTCCTCTCATTGGCCCAGCCCCCAGGTGTTATGCCAGGAGGAGCATCAAGCCGCATGGTTCTCTGGCCCCCAGTGGTACCTGATTATTTAAAAGCTTTTTAACGGCTTTCATGCAGCATTTGGGGTATTCAATCATTGTGGCAGGGCGCACCTGTACCCTGGCACGCACAATCCAAGTTTCTGCGAGAAGTCTCGTGAGGAGCTGAGAAATAACTTCCTGGTTAGTCCTCTAAACTTCCTCAACTCCAGGAGTCTTAGGGCAAGGAAGTTCCGGAGATGACGAATGCCTGCCCTCCTGATGGATGTCTTCCTTCCCACAGCAATCCTGAGTACAAGGACACACCCATGGACATCGCACAGCTCCCGCACTTGCCAGAGAAGACTTCAGAATCCTCTGAGACATCCGACTCTGAATCAGACTCTAAAGACACCTCAGGTATAACAGGTATTACTTCTCCATGATCTACAGCTAAGGCCTGCCGGTCTAAACACAAGGGGTGGGTAGCAGCCAGAGGGCCATGGTCAGAGGCCTAGCAGCTGGCCAAATTGGCTGTATTCTGGTCACAGCTTGGGATGTGGGGCGCACTTTATGGTAGAGTTTGTTTTCCTGGTCCTTAAAATGTTTTGTCATCGCCACCCCCTCCCCTGTCTCTGCCTCTTATTAATATAGTAGTTAACAAAACCCCTTACTATCATGAGCTTATAGCTGAAGAAAGAGACAGACACAAATAAAAAGACAAGTCAAATAGGGAATGAGCATGGTGGGGAGGGGGGACCACAGATAGACTGTGGTTTTCAATAATGAATAGATGCTCATCGGTGGAAAGCACAAACCTCTCTAACAGTCACCTGGCGCTCCAGTGTCTTGTCTTCCATAACCCTAAACCATATTCCGGGTTAATCCGACTCCCTGGCTGTGTCCACAGGAGTTCCCACGCTTGCCTGTGCCTAACAACCATCTGTTCACAGGCAGTATCTGACCTGGATGGACAGGGCAGCCCCTGGGGGCGGCATTAGCGCCAAGTATAGGACTTTGTGTGTAGATGGCCTACCGGAAGAGGCGGGTATTGCTGGCCTATGGCCCGCCCCTTCCGCTAAACTTCAATCCCAGGCTTTCTCATTTTGCAGAAGGGTGCTTTGGCTCATGCTATGCCTGATGCTAAAATCTGCTGCCCTGCTAACACAGTGTCTTCTCTCCCCACTCCTGCCCCCCTGCCACCTGCGGATCTCACGCAGAGGACAACGAGAACTCCAAGTCCGACGAAAAAGGCAATCAGTCCGAGAACAGCGAAGATCCAGAACCTGACCGCAAGAAGTCAGGCAGCGCCTGTGACAACGACATGAACTGCAACGACGACGGCCACAGCTCCAGCAACCCAGACAGCCGCGACAGCGACGACAGCTTCGAGCATTCGGACTTTGAGCACCCCAAGGCAGCCGAGGATGGCTTCGGCGCGCTGGGCCCCATGCAGATCAAGGTGGAACGCTACGTGGAGAGCGAGGCAGACCTGCGGCTGCAGCCCTGCGAGTCGCTCACGTCGGACAGCGCCAAGGACTCGGACAGCGCGGGCGAGGCGGGCGCACAGGCATCCAGCAAGCACCAGAAACGCAAGCGGCGGCGGAAAAGGCAGAAGGGCGGCAGCGCCAGTCGCCGACGCCTGTCCAGCACGTCCAGCCCGGGCCTGGACGCCGGCCTGGTGGAGCCACCGCGGCTGCTGTCATCACCGCACAGCGCCTCGGTGCTCAAGATCAAGACAGAGATCGCCGAACCCATCAACTTCGACAACGACAGCAGCATCTGGAACTACCCGCCCAACCGGGAGATTTCCAGGAATGAGTCCCCTTACAGCATGACCAAACCCCCCAACTCGGAGCACTTCCCGTCCCCTCAGGGCCAGGGTGGCAGTAGTGGCGGCAGCAGCAGCGTGGGAGCACTGCACGTGGCCATCCCCGACTCGGTCCTCACCCCACCGGGCGCCGATGGCGGGGCTGGCCGCAAGACTCAGTTCAGCAGCTCGGCCCCAGTGGCCTCCGACCCGCTGTCGCCCCCACTCTCTGCATCCCCTCGGGAAAAGCACCCCGGGGGCGGGGCGGGAGCCGGCGGAGGTGGCCCTGGTGCGTCCAACTCCTTGCTGTACACTGGGGACCTGGAGGCCCTGCAGAGGTTGCAAGCGGGCAACGTTGTGCTTCCTCTCGTACACCGGGTGACAGGGACCCTGGCGGCCACCAGCACGGCCGCGCAGAGGGTCTACACCACAGGTACCATCCGCTACGCGCCTGCTGAGGTGACCCTGGCCATGCAGGGCAACCTGCTACCCAACGCGCATGCTGTTAACTTCGTGGACGTTAACAGCCCCGGCTTTGGCCTCGACCCCAAGACGCCCATGGAGATGCTCTACCACCACGTGCACCGGCTCAACATGTCAGGACCATTTGGCGGCGCTGTGAGCGCAGCCAGCCTCACACAGATGCCCGGTGGCAATGTGTTCACCACGGCTGAGGGACTCTTCTCCACGCTGCCCTTCCCGGTCTACAGCAACGGCATCCACGCGGCACAGACTCTGGAGCGCAAGGAGGATTGAGCGGGGCCCCACTCCGAGGCATCGTCGGCATTTTTATTTAGACCTTTCATTCTAGCACTTTGAATTCGAGCAGGTCAGCGTCTTCTTGCAACACGGCGGCCCCCTTCCACCCCTCTCTTTCTTTCACTGGACTTATTCTTTCTTGTAAAGACATGTTTATTTTTTTGCCTTCAGAGGGTCAGATGACCGGTTGCCTGCCATTTTGTCTTCTAAGATGTGTGTTGGGTTGTTTGGCTTTCGTTTGCATCTTTATTAAGATGTCTTTATGTGTATATGCCTCTGCCATAGAATACTCAGTCTTGTGGTCAAGAGATTTCTCAAGTGACAACCGTTGGGTTTTCTTCCTAAAGATCTTGATATGATCAAGATGGAAAGAGACAAGCATAAATGATTGTGCCCTGTTGACTAAGTCAAATGAAATGGGGTGGCTGTTTTTTGATTTCCCTGTCCCTAATTCCTTTGAAAATAGGGGAATAGTATTTTAGAATTTTATGCAGAATTTAATTCTTTTTATGATTAAGATTTTAAGATTTTCTTACTTGCACATAAAAATAATTTGGGTTCTTAAACTTAATTTCTGGCCTGTGACTAGAATGTTTAAAAAAAAGTTGGACTAAGTGGTAATTACTGAGACATTAACTTAATTTCTAAAACCATGGTGCTATCATTTATTAATCTGTAATGTCTTCATACAAAATGCAGCTCCCGGGCTGGGTTTTGGAAAAGAAACTGTGTCCTGTCCTAGTCTGGAGCCCCGGTTGCTACAGTCTCCTTGGTTAGTTAAGACAAAGCCCTCATTAGCATTTGCTGCAGGACTTACTTTTACCTCCCAGCTAACAAACATAGCCTCACTTTCAATTTAAGGGGTCAGTAAAGCTCTGTTTAAAGGGGGGCTTTGGACAACTCGGACTGACTTGAGGAGCAGTCTGAGCACATATTGCCTTTCGTTGAGCTTTTCTCTGTCCTTGCTCAGTCTAACGGAGACTGGTTTGCAACTTCAGTAACACTTCAGAGTGGAAGAAGGAAAAGGAGAAATATTTAACATGGTTTTTGTTTGGGATTTCTTGGGGCTAATTTGATGGAATTTATTTCCCTTTGGTTCTTATTTCTGAGTTGAAGCCAACACGTTTTTAAAACTAAAGAATTGGTTAATGAGCTTCAGACAGATAAAACTGCAACTGAAAACTGCACATTCAATGAAAAAAAAGAAAAAAAGAAAGAAAAAAAATAGCCTATTTTGTCTTTGTTGCCAGAAATCAGTGTGGTGTCAAACACTTCAAATGACTGTCCAGTATAGATTCTTCTCCCGCTTCCTTTTTGGCAGCTGTGTGTTAAGGCATCTAATACCAGGTGTGAGAACTGTAACGTGTGCAATGTGTCGTGTCCTTGGCTGTGGGTCCCATTGCAGTTTCGGCGTGTGTTCCTATATGCAGTATATGCTAAGCTAATGTAGTCGTTTCGTCCACTGTCTTCTCTGTGCTCTGTCTCTAGTGGAGTGGCGCAGTCCCATTCCTGCAGTCCTAGTGAATCAGTGACTCTTGGGGGTTAGTGGTTTCTCGTGGTGGCCTTTCCCTGTGCTCTCACCTATACTGCTTCTGCTGTCCGCGCGTCCTGCCCTCCTTTGCCGCGTCCCTGCCTTTGCTTTGCTCTTGTATATTCCCCCTGCTTTCCCTGTCTTTCCCGCTGGTCTCCCCCTTCTCTCCCCTGCTTCCCTTCTCGGATACCCCTGATCTATTTCATTCTCAGCGATTAAAAAGAAAAAAAGAAAAAAAAAGAGAGACTCTTAACTAGCTCAAGGTTAATGGAGCCATTTTTCCCACAACGGAATTCTGGGTGTGACGCTCCTGGAGTGCTACCCGGAGCACTGAAGAGTCATGCTCAGATATAGTAAATAAACCGATGCCATACAGCCTCAGTGTGAACATTCCCAGAGTCCCTTGTGCTCTACAGTTAAGCAGTGGGTGCTTTTCTTTGGTTTCCTTTCAAGTTGGCTGATGGAGCAGTATATAAAGCAATTACCAGTGAGACAGAAAATGATTTCAAAGGCCAACCAACATTTTTTTAAGCAAAATGGGAGGGTTTAATGGGATATAGAATTGTCATATATATTTGTTTATTCGTGCAATGCTAATATAGTAACTCAGCTGTCCTCTGAATTATCACCGTGCTGAGTGGATTCCTGTAGAACTTTTGATTCCGTGAGTTGGGCCCAAGCCATGGTGGAATAATAACAGAAGGAAGTTAAATGCCACAAATCTTAGCACTGAGCTTCCTTGGACGACTTAAGTCAGTTTAGAAGATGAGAAAAGCCGATGGAGAAATTTAAAGATTAGTTTTGGAAGCCGTACTCTAGCTATCGAACAATCAAGGGAATGCACCTATCAGCTACAAAGAACAGCTAGACAGCTGGGTGTTTTTTTCTTTTATAAATGTTTCTGTGTTGTGTCAAAATGATTTCTGGTGATTTAAAACTAACAGATAATCACAGCTGCTGTCGAAATCCATAGTGTTTAAAATTACAAAATGAAAAAAAAAACCACTCCATTACCTGTGAAGATTGTGTCTGTGTTTTTAACTATTTCTTGTACAAATATATGAAAACTTTTATGAGGAGACTGGTGCCACGTAGCTGAATAATGGGGAAAAGGGATATTCTGTTCGTCAAGCCCTTAGCAGTGTTACCAACTCTACAATCTCTCTATAAAAATAATTAAAACGTTACAAAGCGACAGCTATGCTACATTTGTTTTGTGTGAAGCTAACCGGACTTAACTTCCTGAGTGCCTGGCTTATTTTGAAACATTTTTTTCATTGACCATTGATAATGCTGCAAATCAGAAATGTACATACTTCATTTACAACAGGGTTCTTTTTATACTTTTGTAGATTCTCATACATGTCACATACATGGTTGTCTTTATGTAACTTAATTTTTTTCATCCGCAGGTGCCATTCTCATAATAAACTTCTCTTGGATTTGTTACTATCTGGCATCATTTCTTTTACATGGACTCATCCCGACTAATGAATGCTGGTAGTATTTGTTTAAGCAGGTACCTTGGTCATTATTCTTTATCTTTAAAGAAAAAAAGAAAAAGCTTTTCTTTCAAAAAAAATGCATCCATATTTTTGTTAGTTTTGAAGAAAAATTATACGTGTAGCTTGTTTCCCAATGAGGCTGACAAGGCACAGATTACGATGCTAATCCAAATACTACACGGAACTTGCAACCATCCTGAATTCCCAGCTACCCCAACTCATTGTCATAGTGAGCATCTATTGTGCACGCGATCAACACTGAACAATGGGCCTGCGACATTAACCGCCGTGGGAGAGTGCATTTGTTTCTTGGCTAATGCACACTAAGTGGTGACAGTTTTCATGCATTAATCATGGAAAATGCACTCCGTGTTTTCATTTCTTATAATCTATAATGTATAACCGACTGTTTCATGCTTCCGCCCTCTCTCTATCCTTGATACCTACTTTGTGGACAGGCTGAGGAAGTCACGGTTGGGCCGTGTTACGGTGAAGTCAACATGTGGCCTGCTGTGTTTCAAAGCAGGTTATATGAAGGATTTTCTAAAGTGCCAGCTGTTATCTCAAAGGTAAGGATGAGGTGGGTCGGTAGGTAACTCTACATGCTATAGAAAAAGGAGACAAGTAGATTGAACTGGCAAAGGAGACAAACGTTTGCACAAAAACTACAGACGATAGTAACTCTCACCTTCCTAGTTTTAAGTCTTGGGTGGCATTTGTCACATTGCCGGTAGCTGTTTTTAATGGGGGTGTAGATATGGCAGTGTAGTTAGGATTGTAGGACCCTAGGTTTCTCTGTCATTCCCCGTGTGGGCCCTTATTCAGAAGGACTTAAGAGAAAGAAACACATACCTGACTTTGACCAGCTCCTTTCTTCCCCTTTGCTCCTGGAAGTCAGCTAAGTACATACAGAGTTAGACTGGGAAAGTAAACAGGAGCAGAAACCCAATGACTGGTGAATGAGAAAGGGACCGCCCCATGTACTCCGGTGGGAAGTGGTGGTGCTAACCCCCAGGGATTGCTTTCAGGACTCTGCATGGGCCAAGGTCTCCTCAAGACACAGGGACAGCTGTATTAGTGACAGCGGATGATGCCGGTGACCAGCCATGACACTCTACCTCTGGACATTCAGCCCTGTGCCCCAGAAGTGGTAGCAGTGAGGGTTAATGTGGGCAAGCCAGACACAGTAGATGAGTTCAGATTCCCCCAGTCTGCAACACTTCTGCAGGAAAAGTAGCAGAGATTCTAGTTTCTTATCCTCAGCATCAAGTTCCCTGTCTCTTATACGTACCCATCAACGTTAGGTCACTAATGAAATAACTTCCCAGCCATAGAGGTGTGTGAACTCTAAGGTCATACCTCTGTCCGTCCGAACGCTCTTCCACTTCCTCAGCCCCAGGGCTGGCAGCCCAGCCAGAGTCCCCAGCTCTGCACAAACGAAGAGGCTCTACTCTGCCAAACTGGTAGCATGTGAGTTTGTCAGCGCTCTAATTTATAGTTGATGGGCAGATTGGCAGGGGTGAGGGAGCTAGGGGGACAGACACCAGTTCCCTGTACTGCCTCAGGTCTTCCAGCTGATGATGACAAAATTCATTCAGCAATAAAAAGAAAAAAGAAAAATTTTACACACAGTAACAGAAAAGCCAAAATGGAAGAACTGCACTTGGTCACACTTGAAGAAGCTAGATTTAGTCCTCATGGATGGTAACTGTTACCATCTTCCCCACTCCTAGACAAAGTCTATTTACACTGAGAATGTTTAATAAGCTAACAAGGAAGCAATCTGGCCTGGGCACTACATTGAGGGATAATATATAATACCGAGCACAGAAAGCAGTCTGTTCAAGCCAACACTCGTCTACAGATTCCAAACCATAGAAAGAGTAAGGGTCTTGGAAGACGAGGACAGGCAGGAAGAACAGCTTTGCCGGCATCTTATGTCAGTGAAAAACACAAATTGTGTCAGGTAGCACAATTCCCAGAGACCACAAACGACAGGATCAGCAAACCTTTCTGCTACAGTAAGGCAAGTGGACGCCACAGCCACCTTCCGTTCTCTTGGGTCTCCTAGGAAATCATTCGAAAGAAAGAAAATAAATTCCCCATAGACATGAACCATTGTCTGTTCAACTTCATGGCCTCCAAGAGCGCTCAGGACTATGATTTTCAAATGCTATTGACTCTGTGAAGACCAGCTGAATGGTGGCCACGGGAGACAAAAAGACACGGCATGACCCATCACGGGGCAGAGGGTCTACTGAAAATATCCATGTTTGACAGGACAACTTGAGTCTGGATCAAGAGAGGAAGTTCAAAATGGATAAAGCAATGTGTTCACCTATTCCTATATCATGGCTGACACAGAGTGGCCAGTCCCCTGAGAAATGTAGGATAGTCATCTGTGTGCCTACAATGTTGTCCTCTCTGTATCCAACGTCTTTGTAGATAGAGAATGGTAGAATCCAAGCAGTTCCTGATGTGACACTGTATCCTGTGGCCAGCTACAAAACAGATACTGAACTCAAAAGAAAGCTTGTTTTCAAAGCCTCCTAGATGAACACAGGGCTATACAACAGGCCAGAGACGGGTAAGAATGGAGAGGGGGCTCCACTGTAGAATTCTAATGCTCAGGGTCTTTCTAGCTCGCTGTTGAAGAGTTACCATAAAAGGTTAGAGCTGAAATTCCTCCGGCTGTCAAACCGACTAAGTCTGCCTGGCTTTCAAAAATGCCAAGATGGATGTCAAGTTTTCAGGAGAGCTCTAGGCCGAAGACTAGCTCCCCTACAGAACTGGGGCTGAATTCTTGCCGACTCCAGTCACAGGCATCTCAGTATACCAGATTTCATCAACTCCCTTGTATAGGTTTCCTAGGACCACTTGATTGCCACATCCTGGGTGGCTTTCATGGCTCTTAGGGGCTAGATGCCAGGGGCAGCAAAGAAGACCTGAAACAGACCGGGCTCCACGCTTCTTCCTTAGCTTCTGGCTTTACCAGCAATCCTCAGCAGTTCTTAGTTGATACACACACCACCTTAACCCCCATCTCCTCGGTGCCCTGTGTCTTCACATAGAGTTTTCCTGTTATACCTTTCTCATCTAAGGACAACTGCCACACCCAGTGCAGCTCCACAGACAGACACATGAACACACAGAAAGCTGGGATGGGGTGATCTGGGTTCTTAGCCGGAGAACTGTAGCACCCCAAAAGTGCAGCCTGTTTATTATATACAGCTGAGCAGAGGGGTGGGTTTATTCTGTACAGTTGCACCAGGAAGTGGGGTAATGACAGATAAACAAGGAGGTGGGATCTCCAGTGTAGAGCTGCATCAAGGAGGGGGCTTAGCTAGTCTCAGGAGAGGCAGTCTCTGGAGAGGAGCAGTCCTCAGGCCTCCCGGGAGAAAAAGCTTTGGTGAACATTTTCTGCACACACTGTCGACACTCACGTTCAGACCCCACAAGGATGGCTTTGCCATCCCTCTGAGCCCAAGGAGTTGAGGCTATGGAGTCCTTGATATAGCCACGCCCACGTCAACAGCCCAGTCACTCAGGACTTTATTCGCTTGGGAATTCCTCTGCTCTTTACAGATCTCATTAGATTTACCAATCTCATTAGATTAAGAACCTTGTCTACTTCATTATAACCTCATCTGTACTAATTACAGCTACAACACCCAACTACACACACTGTACACACACATATACTGTGTGTGTGTGTGTGTGTGTGTGTGTGTGTGTGTAAAGATCGCATGTAGTGGTGCTGGGTTAACTTTAACTTTTTTAACTTTCTATTTATTCTTTGTGTCTTTCACATCATGCATCTCAATCCCATTCATTTTCCCATCCCTTCATATCAGCCCTCGGCCCTTGTAACCTCCCCTCCCCGCCCCCCAAAAGAGTAAATAAAATAAAATTTAAGAGAAAAAGAAGAAAGCTTTTTTCTGGGCGGGAACAAGCCTGTTCATCAGCACCCGTATCCCGATGTGTCACTGGCCATATCACACAGCCATAGATGTGAGCAGGGTCTGCGGGGCACAGAGGTCCTGGTTCGTCTCTTTATTGGGGACACTAGCTCTTGTGCTTGCATTTGTTAGCCGCCAAATCAAGTTATCATCTTATCAAGCCTCCTCTCCACCAGAACACCTAGGTCTTCTTACAGAGCTGGTTAGAGCCGGTCTCCCTTCCTCCTGGTCTGTGCTATGGTGACAACCGAAGGGACGCGGGTGACTGAGAAAGGGAGGTGAACACCGGCCTGTCCCTCGGGAAAGACCACTCCGCTTACACTGCACTTCATACACCGATGGGGAAACCAGAAAACACGTGCAAGTCTGGGTGTGGGTACAGAGTGCACCCATAAAAAGTGCTTGCAGTGAGCTGCTCCCTGGTAGGTCAACTGAGGCAAGAGAAGAACTGGGAAGAGAAAGTACCTCATCAACCCCACTAAGGCCCCAGAACCAGTGGAAATGCCAATGCTCTTGGCACGTTTGCGTAAAATCTATGCAAAGTTAAAAGAGAATTATGAGCTCTAACCCTTCATTTTCTAGAACATGTGGGGAGGTTCCGTAATCCTTTATATTGGCCAAAATCAAGGCCAAAATATATTTGCCGGCTGTTTGCTCCTCCCAGAATTAGAATTTTCAGGCCCTGACTTTCCAGCTTTTGTCTTTTTTGGGGACATGCAGTCACTTACTGCATCTGCTTTTTTGCTATTTGCAGTCACCAAATAACAAAAGAAATTGACTGTTTTGGAAGAATTTCCCTGAAAAAATAAAAATTTGGGTTTTTAGAAATAATATGCGTGGACTATTAAAACTAAGGAGACAAAGAAGACAGAAGGTAAGGAGGAGACCCTCCCCGTACTGCAAAGGTGCTCAGATTTATAGTGGAAGTGTCAGAAACAGGATGCAATATCCATGCGACACCCCCACCTCCCTGAAGCAAAACCATTATGCCCTTGATGAATTATTGACTTTGGAGTTTTATCTGGGCCATGAATAATCTAAAACTTGGGAGTCTCAGGGCACAGTTCATAAACAAATAATTATATCACAATGATAATTTTTCAGGAATTGCGACATCAATCAAGGCACGTTATTATCAAGTACATTTTCTGGTTGCCTCTATTCATCAACCCCTCCTCCCTCTCCACCCTTCCACACGACACGAGCAAAACTCATCACCAGATTGCCTCTTATTTACACATCACTCAAAGGGGGACAGAGCAGACACACACAACATGGGCCAGCCCTGCATTTATGAGAAATGAGTTTTCATTAAGAAAGTTCAAATTAAATGTATGGAGAAAGATGGGGGAGGGTAATTAATTATTCCAGCCTCCCCCAAAGAAGCTATCTGAAAAGATTTTATTCAGAAGATAAAAACAGACAGGAGGTTTGTTCCGTTTCAGGCAATATTAATAAAGCAAAAAGAGTTGGTCTCAGAAAGCCAGGAAAATAAGAATACGGTGATGTACCGCTATTGCTTACACTCATATGAAAAGCTTGCCCCGAATCTGAAAGTAGACGAGGCAAACGGAAGCAAAACCAGACACTGGGAATGATACAAATATCTAAGTCTTCACACACGTTGAGTCTGGTCTGAGCCACACTTCCACAACGGTACCAGGAGGGCTAATGATTTCAAAATAGCCAAACGAAGGCGTTCTCAGTCAGCCTACTGTGCGGCTTCACATCCCCGAGGGTCACAGGACTCTTCAGGTTCTGACAGCCAGCACCTGCATTCTCACAATTCAAAAAGAAGAGGTGGAGTAACAAGGCAAAGCAGAGAAACTGCCCTGCTGAGTTACAAGGTTATACCACCAGGACAGAATTGGCAACAGGAAGCATTCACCATCAACTCACAGGCGGGAGGGCTTTCTCCTGGTCTCTACTTCCTGACAAAAACCACCTGTGAATCAATGCACTCTGAAACGAGCAATAGAGGGGATATTAAAAATTCTTAGCAGGGCCGGGTGCAGCGGTACATACCTGTAATCCCAGCATTCAGAAATCTGAGGCGGGAGAATCATGAGTTCAAGGCCAGCTTGGGCTACACAGTAACATCCTGGCTCAGGAAATAAATTCCTCCCGAGGAGGTACCAACCCCGAGCATCCTAGATGATCCAGTCCTGTGGGAAACCTTAGCTTAGACCAGATTATCTCCTCCCTGGTATAATATATGACTGAGAAAGTGGGGGGGGATGCTATCCTTCCCTCTCTATTGCTTTTGTTTTTAAATTATAGTTTCTTAAATATGCCTGAATGTTGTAAGACACCTTGCCTATGGGGGATTATATTGACTATATTAGCATTAAGGTTTCTATGGCTGTGATAAAACACCATGACTATAGGAACTCGGAGAAGAAAGGGTTTATTTGGCTTACACCTCCACACTGTAGTCCAAAGTCCACAAAGCCAGGACAGTACCTCAAACAGGGCAGGAACCTAGAGGCAGGAGCTGATGCAGAGGCCATGGATGGGAGCTGCCTACTTACTTGCTCCCCATGACTTACTTAACCTGCTTTCTTATAGAAGCTAGGACCACTACCCCAGGGATGGCCCCACCCACATATCCCTCCCTCATTAATCACTCATTTAGAACCGCCCTGCAGTCAGATCTTGGGGAGGCAGTTTCTCAATTAAAGTTCCCTACTTTCAGATAACTCTAGCTCGTTTCAAGTTGACATAAAACTAGCCAGCACACGTGGGAAGATCCGTCCTGACTGTTGCCGTCTCCTTAGCAGGAGCTCCTGGGACACAGAAAGCGGAGAAAGGGGGACAAACATGATTTGTTTTCACTGCTGCTTGACTGCAGACTTGGGGTGACCAGCCGCTGATGTGACTTCCCCAGCATATTGACTGTATGATGAGACTTGGAGCCAAATAAGCCTTTCCCCTTGAGCTGCATTCTCAACAACAGTAACAGAGAGAGAGGTGGGGGAGAGAGGGAGGACAGAAGGAAGAGGAACTAAGTCACTTTAGCTAAAAATGCTAAGTTTCCCTTTCAAAGCATCAGTCTCCATGAGCAGCCTAGCAGGTCTCTGCCCCACTCCATCCTTCCTCAGTCACAAAACTTCATCTTAAGAATGGTTCTCTCTCTCTCTCTCTCTCTCTCTCTCTCTCTCTCTCTCTCTCTCTCTCTCTCTCTCTCTCTCTCTCTCAACATTCTGGTTCCCCCTCTGCCCACTTGCCCTTTGGCCTTTCTGTATCATAAGGGTTCCTTGGGGACCCTAAGAAGGACACATGGATCACCCTGGGAAGGGAAAACAGATGGTATCCCTGGGTAAACTGGGGGAAGGAGAGTGTAGAGAGGAAGGAATGGAGGATGGGAATATAAGGGACCCGGATGGTCGAGTTGGGGGAGGGACAGAGAGGGAGAAACAAAAGAGATCTCTTGATAGAGGGGGCCATTATGGAGTTAGGGAGAAACCTGATGCCAGGGACATTCCCAGGCCTTCACAAGGATGACCCCAGCTAAGACTTCTAGCAATAGCGAAGAGGGTGCCTAAACTGACCTCCAGTAATCAGCTTGGTGACCAGCCTAAGTGTCATCATAGAGCCTTCATCCATAACTGATGGAAGCAGATGCAGAAATCTACAGCCAAGCACTGGGTCTAGCTCCAGGGGTCTAGCTGAGGAGAGAGAAGAGCAGCAGCATAAGAAAGAGGGGTCAAGATCAGGATGGGGACACCCTCAGAGGCAGCTGACCTCAGCGAGTTCACAGACTCTGGACGGACAGCTAGGGAGCCTGCATGGGACCACCTAGCCCCCCCAAATGGGGTGACAGTTGTGTAGCTTGGTCGGTTTCTGGGGCGCCTAGCAGTGAGACCAGGATCTGTCCCTGGTGCATGAGCTGACTTTTTGGAGCCCATTCCCTATGGTGGGATGCCTCACTCCGCCTTAATGCAGGGGGGAGGAGCTTGGTCCTGCCTCAACTTGATATGTCATGCCCTTGTTGACTCCCAGGAGGCCTTACCCCTTCTGAGGAGTGGATGGAGGAGGTAAGAGAGGAAGATGGGGAGGGAACAGGATGAGAGGAAGGAAGGGAAACTGTGGTTGGTATGTAAAATAAATTTTCAAAAATTAATTTTAAAAAAGAAAGCACTCCTCGGGGTTCTATGTCAGTTTGTTTTCTGGGATCAGGGAACCATTTAACCACTTGACTACCTCACTCTTGTTATTATCTCCGCCCACCACACACTCATCATGAGGAGATCTGAAAACCAGCCAGCAAACCAGTTCTTTCAGGAAGTCTATCCTTTAAAATAGGCTGAGAGGGAACTATTGTTCATGCTGGATCCCAGGAAACTATCTAAAGTGTGCATAATGCAGAAGGAACCCATAATTCCTTCTCCACCCTCCAGTCTTCCTGCAAGGAGTCAAGAGCCCTGAGCTGGACTTGCATAAGCCCCTGCCTAGTCCCTCACTGTCTGGGGACTCTCCTCTGATGGAGGGAGGCTGGACAGTGGGGAGAAAAGAGGAAGAAATGAGGGAGGAAACATGCTACATGTTAGCACTCCCCCAAAGGGAAAATGACAGCAGTCACTGGCCACGTCCTCCAGGATTATTCTAGAGGCCTTGGTCCCCACCACCCAGCTTCACGGCCCCATACACACCTCTGCTTTGCAGGGATGGAAAATAAGAAGCCTTACCCATGGAAAAGATAATTTCCCAAAGTACAAATGAAACTGCTCTTCCCTTGTAGCATTTTCTAGGATGAGGATGCTCACCATTAGTTTTCATTTTGAGCATTTTGAATAAATTAAAAGGGGGCTCTGCTTTGTTTCCTTACAGTTTTCACCTGACTTCCTTCTGTGCTGTCCTGGATATTTACATAGCGTTACTCAAGTTAGAGACATCTTCAGACATTGATTAATCTATAATTCTTTGAAGTAGGGAAACACTATTATCTCCACTTTACAGATGTGGAAACTAAGACCCGGAGGTTAATGACTTGCCCGGAGGTCAAACGGCCAGGCAATTGCGAGTGTGGGTTTTAAAAGAGGCTCCCCATCTGCTCAAAGGCTTAATTCAAGTTTGTTCTGACGCATCTGCCCTGCTTGCACCAGAGCTGCCTCCTACATGCTGCCGCCTTTAAATCCTGCCTGGAGGCCCTTCACACACTGCTGGAAAGAACAAACCGCCTTCCTCCTGCTGCGGTCACCATCCTCACAGGCACTGAGGCACACGTATATCTGCAATTCTAGTACTTCAAAGGCCGAGGCATGAGGATTAGGGATTCAAAGTCATCTTTGGGTACAAAACAAGTTCAAGGACAGACTAGGCAACTTGAGACCCTGCCTCAAAACATAGGAGGAGGAGGAGGAGAAAAAGGAGGAGGAGGAGGAGGAGGAGGAGGAGGAGGAGGAGGAGGAGGAGGAGAAGGAGAAGGAGAAGGAGAAGGAGAAGGAGAAGGAGAAGAAGAAGAAGAAGAAGAAGAAGAAGAAGAAGGATGACGAAGAAGAAAATGAAGAAGACGAAGAAAACAAAGAAGACGAAGATGAAGATGAAGAAGAAGATGAAGACAAAGAGGAAGGAAGGAAGGAAGGAAGGAAGGAAGGAAGGAAGGAAGGAAAAAGTCAAAGTCAATCAGAGTAATGTGACATATGGCATGGCTAATGTGTGTCCTCTGTGTAAAGAGAGCACTGGGGGATGACAAAGAATTCAAGTGAGGAGAAGTGACATCAAGTGGGGCCCTAGGATAAAGAGTAGATTGTGGACACTGAAAAGTTTTTGCATCCCAGTAAGCCTCTCTGCCGACACAATAATCCTAATCAGACCAAATCAAACAGAATTAGAAAAAGCCCAGGTTTAATGGATGACAGCACTCCAGGCCCCACAGGGATGAAGACAGGAAAGAAGACTGGAAAAACCACAAAACCATGGAGAGGGAAAAGGAAGACCGGAAAAGCTACATGTTCATTCTCTAAGGGCAGTTCAAATAGCCTATGGGAGTGGTCTTGACCATCACTAGGGAGGGGGGGTCACTGTTTGGTGGGCTTTCTTGGAGGTCAAGTCTGGACTGTGACAACTTCAGGGGAGGAGGCTTGGAATGGAGGTTTCCAGCAAACATTTCAGACTCCCCAGACACATGGATGCTAGGGCCTGGGGTGAAGCCCCAACCCAAACAGACACTAGCAGATAGACAAGCCCTGGAAGGAGTGTTATAGAAGCAGGAGGGAGCTTGCAGAGCATTCAGTAGACTGAAGTGATGCCACCATGTCAGAATCTACGGAGTGGTCAGCAATAAGTTCACAGCACCCAGTATACACTTTGATAGACAAGGTCTGCCCCCCCCCTAGAATGAGGCTATGAGTCATAATAGAAGTGCCATGCCCCAATATAAAGCCTTAACCCACTTCTCCAAACCTACTTGCTACCGTCTCTGGGTGGCAAATGCCTAAAGGGACATCTTTTCTGTTGGTCATAAAAAAAGTCGTCATGACGACAAACAGCAGCCCTGGAAAGGAGCTACCCCAAATGTAAGCTGAGGCATATGGATTCTGGGGAAGTCTTAATGAGAAAGCCCCCCAAAAGCTCACATATTTGAATATTTGGTCCCTAAAGAGTGGTATTGTTTGGGAAGGATTAGGAGGTGTGGCCTTGTTGGAGGACACAAGACATTGGGTGTAGTGATGAGGCGAGTGGGCGTGCTTTTCATCCAGCCCAGCTCCCACACGGCTAGCTTTACACCCAAAATACCAACACACAAATTGTATTCATTTAAACACTGCCTGGCCCATTAGTTTCAGCCTCTTATTGGCTAATTCTCACATCTTGCTTAACCCATTTCTAATAATCTGTGTAGCACCACAAGGTGGTGGTTTACTGGGAAAGATTCAGCATGTCTGACCTAGTAGCTGGCTCCATGGCATCCAACCATGCTTTCTTTCTCCCAGCATTCTGTTCTGTCCACTCCACCTATCTAAATCCCGCCCTATCAAAAAGCCAAGGCAGTTTCTTTATTAACCAATGAGAGTAACACACAGACAGATGACCCTCCTCCATCAATTGGGGGTGAGCTTTGAGGTTTCAAAAGCCCATTCCAGGCTTCCTGCTGCTTGTGGATTAGGATATCAGCTTTCAGCACCACACTTGCCTGCCATGGTGACAATGGACCAAGGCTCTGAAGCATAAGCAACCCCCAATCAAATGCTTTCTCTGTAAATTGCCATGGTCATGCTGTCTCCTCATAACAATAGAACAGTAACTAAGTATCCTACAGATGGCAGCAAGCAGAGAGAATTCTAAGCAGAAAGATAACATACTAGGAATTTTATATGGGACAGGTTACACCTCACAGGGAGGGATGACTTTCTGGGTCTGACTCAGGGTCACTTCTCTGATGCCAGCATCTGAGATGTAAGAGAGGAGGGTTGCTGAAGGTCAAAAGCCAGCCTGTAGTGAGCTTGAGGCCAGCCTCGGGCCAGAGCAAAAGCAGTGGAAGGGATGGCAGGAGGAGGAGCTGAGAGGGTTGAGAAGTAGTTCTCAGGGACAGGTCGGCCATGGAAAGACGTGGTGGGGAGGAGAAAAGGGTGAGGCTTGTTTCTGGCTGGAGGATGTGACAACCCCTTAGAAATCCAGATAAAACACAGGCCGAGAAAGATATCAAGGAATGAGCAGAAATTCAGGAACTGTCTTCTAAGTAGTCTATTTTAGGTGATTATGGAAAAGCCAGGTCATCCACTTAGTAGCTAGAACAACAGTTCTACATGCCTGGAGAGAAATCTGATTTAAAGTTAGTATCAGAGCAGTCATCACTGAGACAGAGGAGTGAAAAGTCTCAGTAATCAATTTCTCTCCCCCCCCTCTCTTTCTCTCTCTCTCTCTCTCTCTCTCTCTCTCTCTCTCACACACACACACACACACACACACAAACATATGGGGGGGGCTGTAAAAAAAATTTTAAAGGGCCAAGAATGGAGTATTAGGGAATGTGTGCAAATTGTGACATCAGGAATTAGAAGCCACAGATGAAAGGATCAGAGGGGAAGAGAATAGAAATAGAGAAAAAGTTCTAAGCAGGCAAAAGCCATCGACATTCCCAACACTGAGAAAGATGCATCAGGTGACGCAGGAGACAGAACCTGAAACATGGCAATGAAGGACAAGGGAGGCTTCTGTCCTGAGGCGCTTCCTCTGGGGCACTGGTTGGTATGACCTCTCAGATACACAGTGTCCCTGTCATTTACACTAACTAGATCTGAATTAAAGGGCCTGAGGCCAAGTCCTGGCCCTGTGGAATCCCTAGGCACCTTCTATCCTTGTACATCACATCTGTTCACCCACAGCCTGGGCTTTGGACACGGTAGTGCAGTCACAGGAGATACTGTGTGTGCCTTTAGGCCAGACACACAGGGCACTGTGCAAACGTCAGGGACTTTCTGTCCCCTCCGTTTCTGCCCCCAGAGGAACTTTGCCGGAAGATGTCTCAGTGACTGCACTGTGGCTCTTTTCTGATTGTCTGGTTTTGGTTTGTTCCTTTGTCTGTTTTAGCAACTCCTTCCAAGAAAGGGAAGGTAATGAAGCACATGAATGAAACTTTAACCCATGGAACGGGGATGAGATCATCCAAGGTCTGTAAAGAGGCTGATAGAATCAACCCTGGAGTGCTGGTCTGAATGAGAAAAAGCCCCCAAGGTCTCAGGCATTTGAACACCTGGTTTCCAGTCAATGGCGCTGTTTGGGGAGGTTTACAATGTGCAGCCTTGCTGAAGGAATATCTCTGGGGACAGGGGTTGACAGCTTAAGCCCTACGTGGGGTTCCCTTCCTCTACTTTGTGCTCGCGGTTCAAGACATAAGCCTTCTGCTCCCTGCCACCATGCCTGTCACCTGCTGCCATGTTCTCTCCCACCAACCTGGAATCTGACTCTCTGGGACCACATCCTTGGTAACAGCGTTTTATCACAGCGAGATAAAAGTAACTAACACACGGGATGAGCCGCTACTGTCAGCCTCGCAAGTAGCAGAACTTGACAGTCAAAGGTTGGAAAGATGACTCAGGAGACAGACTGCACAGAATTCAGTACTATCCCCAAAGCCCAGGTTTATAAAATCTCAAGCATTATATGCTTATAATATATTATATGCTTATAATATCCTATAGACTTATAATATAATTATTATATTATATGCCTATAAGCATTATATGCTTATAATATATTATATGTTTATAAGTATTATAATATGCTTACAATCTTGTTGTTGGAGAAGAGAGGCAGGCAGATTCCTGGGGCTCACAAGCAAGAGGGCAACTTAAGAAACCGCTAGTAGAGCATCTTTAGATCAAAGATGTGGACTTGGTCCTAGCGAAGTAAGCTGGGGCAGGAATAAAGGGGAAAGAAGGCTGGTTTTAGAGTAGAGGAAAACTCCAGGAGCAAGAGAGGCTAAGAAGCTAATGCTTTGGGGCTGCCTGATGGCTTCCAGACCCCACTGCATAGGCAGTGCTGAGAATTCCTCCAGATTTTTGCTAAAATCCAAAAGCAACGGATTAAGAACTGTAAGGTCTAAGGAGGTAACCCAGCCAGTAAAGTGCTTGTCATCTAAGCCCGAAAGCCTGTGTCTGAACCCCAGAACCCACAAGAAAAGCTGGGTGTGCTGGGGTGTGCCTAGTCCTGAGGGGCATCAAGTGAAGCCCTGGCCAGACCATCCAGCCAAACCCAGGTTCAGTGAAAGAGTCCATCTCAAAAAGTGAAGTGGAGAGCACTGGGGGAAGACACCTGACACCGAACGCCCAGCTCCACACACACGTGAACATGTACATGTAAACATGTGCGCATGAACATGTACACATGAACATGTACAGTGAACGTGTACACATGAACATGTACAGTGAACGTGTACACATGAACATGTACAGTGAACGTGTACACATAAACATGTACACGTAAACATGTACGCATGAACATGTACACGTAAATATGTACACATGAACATGTACAGTGAACATGTACACATGAACATGTGCACATGCACATGTATGCTCACCCATGTCACCCAGCAGCTTTAAACCACTAACAGGAATGAAAGACTTGACGGGCATGTAGTGCTGGAAGCCTAGCTTCAAACCACATCCTCCTTGTGTTTCTGAAGGCTCTTCTCTGCCTACCATCATCACCAGTGAGAAGCAAATGCAACGTTCCTCGGGGTGGGGGCATCAACCAGGGTCTGATGTCACCTCTGCAATTTTAAACACCCTGGGGAGGCCCAGTCAAAACTGACCATTCGTATGACATCCACACAGTGGAAAACCAGGAAATGCAGAATACAATAAAAATAGGCCAATACAAATGTCAGAGAATTAAATTACCAAACACGGACCTTCAGATAGCAAGGGTGGCTGTTTGAGAAACAAAGACCCAGTGCTGAGAATTGAAGGGTTTAAAAGACAGAAAGGAAAACTTTGTGACCCAGATTTTATAACTGAATTAAGAACACAAAGAATGGGTTTACTGGGAAGTTAGACATCCTTGAGGAGTGACTCAGAGCAGACTCTGCGTGTGGGGAAAGTCAAGAACAAGGCCCGAAGACGCACAAGGGACACAGACAATGGGACAGGGTTTAGCTCGCAGGTGAGAGAGCGCAGAAAAGTGCCAAAGAAAAATAGACACAATGGCTGAGACTTTTCTAAAACTGTGTAAGACTTCAGTTACAGATCAAACGCAAGTGCAAGCACGAACATACATATTACAACACACAGGTACCTGTCATAAAACTTCCAAAGTCCCAGAACAAAGGAGAAACCTTGTGAACAACTGGAGAGCGAGAAAGAAGCTTACTAACAGCCAGGCACATGGGCCCAGGGGTCTAATGCCAGCATTTGCCCTCAGGACACAGAGGCTGGTGAGTTCCAGGTCAGCCTGGTCCATATAGGGAGTTCTAGGTCCACCGGAGCCATCCAGTAAAATACTGCCTCAATAAAATAAAACACTAAAAATATAAAAAAAAGTATTAAAAGTTGAATGTTACAGCTCACGTTCATAATCTTAGCACTCAGGAGGTTGAGGCAGGAGGATTGATATGAGTACCAGGAACCTAGGCTGAGAATAAGACTGTGTTAGAAGAAATAGGTTGTACTTATTCATTTGCATACATACATGTGTGTGCACACGTGCACACACACACACACACACACACACATATCTGGAACTCTTGACCTTACAAAAAATGAAGATGAACTCAGAATATCTACAGATAAAGTAAAAAAAAAAAAAAGAATCATTGCCAGGACAACTACACTATAACAAACATTAAATATAATCTCCAAGGAGAAACGTAAGACCAGATGGAAACCAAGAAATACTAACTATAAATAAAGGCAAATAAGAAATACGCAAAAAGTGTTAGATAAATATCAACTCCAGGAGGTGCTGATAATATCTCATGGGTTTCAAAATACAAAGAGAAACTAAGCCCTAGCACATCGCTTATGTTGGAAGAAGGAAGGTGGCTTCCATGACCGACAGACACAAGGACAAATTAGAGAATGCCGACTTCTATTCCTTGGGAAAGTACCAATTTAATTTGTCTTTGTTATTAAAATCCCAGCTACCTTAACCACAAATCTTAACACACGTGTACACATGCACACAAATGTTCCCTTGCCTTAACAATGCATTTAGATTAAATGTAAGTGGGAAACAACAATCATATTGGGAAACAATTCCCACAAAACGCCACCAAGTCTCAAGAGTTGGGAAACAGATGCATTCAGAGCTTCTCTGTGACCTGCCGCAGTTCATCCAACCTCTCTGGAGTTCAACTGTCTTAACGCTGGATGAGCTAAGTTTGGACAAGGTGACCTCCAAGGCGTGTGCTGAAGAGTTCCCTCTGACCTCCACCCAGCATGCAGATGGAGTCACAGTCTGCCCGCCCCCCATGGCTGATGGTGGGTCCCGGGTTAGCTGTGGGTCACTCTGTGGCTGTCAGCGCCCCAGTGTCCTGCTTCTAGAGAACTTTTCTTACAATGCTGGTGGTTTGTTGCGGTAACAATGCATTTTCTTTAAACTCATTTGAATATTCAAACATGAGAGCAAATGGAAGAGCTTCTCCTACCCAGAAAAGGATGTATGCTTGGCAACCGGCTTCTCACAGTCACCCTGAAAGTTTGATGTAAGAACCGGGGTGGCGAAATGCTAGGTTGATTCTGGTTCTCAAAGTCATCTGTAATTTTTTTTTCATTCTTTTAACAGACTCCATTTAGACAGCTCACTGTGTCATTTGCACGGGGAGGGCGTGTCAAGGCTCTAACAAGCACCTTCTAACATCTTAATTCAAAGCAAAATGTTACAGGTACATATGCATTGGGGTTGCTTTTGTGGCTGGTTCTTGAACAAATTTCAGGCTTCATCCAACTTTTTGATTAAATTATCAGTTCTGATGCTTTATCTAACAAAACTCCCTCCATAATTTCACAACTGGATCCTCCTTATATGAACTGAATGGAGTGGTCCTTATAGCAGACATCCGACCTCTGTTAAAAAACAAGCAAACACGCAGAATCTGAGGCCCTCAGATGCTGCTCTTTGTTCCTAGCTTCTGAGCTTCCTGTCATCGTACCTGGCTTTCCAGAAGAAGACACAAACAAGAGGTAAGTGAGACCAAGGCAAGGTAGAAGTGTTGTGTTGTCTGAGGCAGAGCAGTCCAAACCCTGGCTCTCCTCTCCCGCTTCCAGGCTCTAACTCACCCCTGCCTCTCCTGATGACCCCTGCATCTTCACGCCAGGCAGCGGAAGGTAGTCCCTTCTACCTCAAACGAAGACACATTAAATCTAAACTCTAAATGATCTCTGCAAAATTATTAAAGGAATCTGCCTCAGTTTCCCCCAAGCTAGTCTTCCTGCTCCAAAACTTTGAAGTAGACACAAAATGAGATCCCAAAAAAGTTTTATCGCCAGTTTTCTTAGGTGACTTGAATTTTATCTGGTCTTAACACGTTTTAATACAGATGAATTAACCAGACACTAACTGTGTTTGATGTAGAAATAAACAGAGGATGTGAGATGGAAATAGAGGTTTCTGGAAGGTGGCTGGCTTACGCTTGTCAATGTCCAGGGGCAATCAGACGAGAAAACACTGAGTCGTATTAACTAAAATGTCCAGAGGACCTGAGGAAGCATCAGGGTGGCAATATGTTAATTTAAAGTGAGAAATAGAATTGTCACACTGGCTGGAATTATTCAGGTTGGCGTAACAATCTCCTTTTCTCACGGTGTTCAGGGAAAAACCAAATGGTAATCAGGGCCTCTCATTACCATGAGAAATCACTGTGAAAGACTCACAAGTCCCTAAACCTGTGTGTCATCTGCAGTTTCTGTCTACACAGGGAGACCTTTGCTGGAACCAGGAAACTGCTTCGGGGACATGGGACTGGAAAGGGACTCGGTTGACATAATAGGGGCACCCATGCATTGGATGTCTGGTGGTGAATTCTTCCACTCCTGTGGCCAGACCTCGGTGATCCTCCTGTTTCTCCGCTCCGGCTACTCATGCCCTACCCTTTGGGTGTATCATCCATGTGCTGGAGGCCTGACGGTAATAAAGCAGACAAAAGAGAAAGCCAGCTGAGAGCGAGCACTCCGAACCTTCTCCTGGCCAGCGATGTACTACTGTGTCCTCCCTGCCGTGAACAAAACAAATCTTCCTGACATGGATGTTGTTTCTGCGACACATCTGTCATAGAAAAACAAAATGAAATACAGGAGCAGAGTGAGGACCCCGGGTTTGCTCATCGTCTCCGAAAGACACCATGTACTCCTCAAGGACAGACAGTGCAAAGTTTCGTGTTAACTTGATGCAGCTGGAATCACTTGAGAAGAATGACTTGGGTAAGAAAACCCCACCACCAGGTTGGTCTGTGGACAAGCCTATGCGGCATCTTCTTGATTGATGACTGCCATTCAAGGGCCCGGTTCACTGCGGATGGGGCCACCTCTGAGCTACAGTCCTGAGTGGATAAGAAAGCAGGCTGAAAAAGCCCTGGGAAGCAAGCCAGCAAGCAGTGTTCCCTCCATGGCCTCGGTTTCGGTGCCTACCTCCTCATGCATTCCTGCCCTGGCTTCCCTCCATGACGGAAGATAAAATCAACCCTTTCCTCCCCAAGCTGCTTTTGGTCAGTGTTTTATCGTAGCAACAGAAAGCAAACTAAGGCAGCCACCAAGACCGCATGACCTCCCTTACTCCCAGCTCATGCCCCAAATCCTGTCACTTTGTCACATTAGAGAAGACGGCAACAACCGCCTTCTCTAATTCCAGGTTACAAGGGAAAGGAAACGAGATGCTCAGGGAGGGGAAGTTTAGGAGCCGCCCAAACTGTCCCAAAGCAAACACAAAAATCTACACAAGGCTCCCGAGCAGAGGCAAGCTAGAAACAATGAAAAATAGAAAGAAATCACCATGTAAACTATGTACACACACAAAGCAGGAAAAACTGAAAAATCAGTTCCGAATCCCACAAATAAGCAAGTACTTGGGACAAGGGTTTAAAGAAAATAATAATAGACGGGGCTGAAAGATGATGCAGCTCAAAGAAAACAAACTGAGATCGGTGGCCGTGTTATAAAACCAAGGCAAAAGTTAGAGCTGCAAAGGGCAGATTAGGTACATCTGCAAATTTATTCCAGAAACAGGAAGGACTCAAGATAAGCACACTAAACACACATGAAAACTATAAAGAATCTAACAGACATGGGAAAAGTCAATTATGTTTTCTTTTTCCTTCCTTTGTTGGGGTGGGCACGACGTGGCACACACGGTCTCTCTACGTAGCCCTGGCTGTCCTGGAACTCATTATATAGACCAGGCTGTCCCGAACTGGAGATTCACCTGCTTCTGCCTGTCGAATGCTGGAATTAAAGGAATGCATTGCCACACTATAGCCTTCAGCTGTAAAAATATCCCTAGTCGAAGATATTGGATACATGGTACATGCTTATATGCTAGGGGTAAATAAATTAATGTATGATATACATACAACATTATATACTAAGTATACATACTGCATGTGTATTCGGTATACACAAGGAGTAGTTTAAGGAGAATGTCAACTAAGAACCAACAAGGTTTGTGGGGTGTGTCCTGGCCCCATCAGGGAACAGATACACCTTGCAGGATTATATATGAGAACACCTCGGAGGTGAGAAACAAAACAACAACATTAGTTACTAGCAATGTTACACAAAAAACCACAGAGACAAATCCTAACAATCTGATTAGATTACAAAAAAATTTTTTAAAATAGAGAATTCTTCAGCATCTGAAAACCAAATAAAAACCACCCTAAGAAAGAAAACATTTGGCTGGCTTCAAACCTCTGTACTGAAAGATATCTGCGCATGCTTACTACATGCTTACGAAACAAGACTATAATGTGTATGCTGAGATGGCTCAGGGAACAAAGCATTTGTTACGTGGTGTAAGGGTTCCCAGTACTCAGAAGAAAGCCAGACTGGCATGGTGGCTGCTTGTAATCCCAGCAAGAGGAAGGGAAGAGATGTGGGTCCCCAGAGCAAGCTGGCTAGTTAGAATAATCAAAACTGGAAGCCCTAGGAACAGCAAAAAAACTCTGCCCCAGCTGAAACATAAGAAGTGGAGAGCAATCAAGAAAGATAAGTGGCGTGAGCTTCAGGCCACACACACACATCCACACACCCACACACACCCACACACCACACCGCACCGCATACACGCAACAGTCAACACAACACCCAGAGTGAGAGAGACCAAGCATGCATATATGCCACACACATACACACACACACACACACACACACACTGCACCACACACACACACCGCACCACACACACACACACCGCACCACACACACACACATACCCACACACACACACTGCACCACACACACACACTGCACCACACACACACACCACACCGCACCGCACCACACATACACACACCACACACACACACACCGCACCACACACACACACCGCACCACACACACACACATACCCACACACACACACTGCACCACACACACACACCACACCGCACCGCACCACACATACACACACCGCACACACACACTGCACCACACACACACACACTGCACCACACACACACACCACACCGCACCACACACACACACACACACCGCACCACACACACACACACCGCACCACACACACACACACTGCACCACACACACACACACTGCACCACACACACACACCACACACACACTGCACCACACACACACATACACTGCACCACACACACACAACACTCAACACAACACCCAGAGTGAGAGACCAAGCATGCATATATGCCCCACACATCCACACACACACACTGCACCACACACACACACCACACACATACACACCGCACCACACACACACAACACTCAACACAACACCCAGAGAGAGAGAGACCAAGCATGCATATATGCCACACACATACCCACAAAAAAGCAACTTTTAAAAATTTTAAATCTTAAAAAATTAAAGAAATTTTAATTCTGCCTTGAGAAAACATTGAACAGTAAACCCACTGAAATATCAAATCAATGCTCATGCAGTCATTAATTTGAGTTTATCAGCCTATATAATAAAATAAGGACAACTAACAGATGCTGCAGGGTATCAGAGAGGCAAGGACAGGGCGCCGCCTCCTCTTATTTCCCTTCTCCATGTCATTCACTGTGAAACTTGAGTTATAACCTGGACGGCACACGCCGAATGGCTGTCTGATTACTTTTAAGCCTTCGAGGGATCCTTTAGAAATCAATCTCAAGGAGAGAAAAAAGAAGAAGAAAAAAGATGTGTTCAAAATTCACTATTTAGTCTTGTTTATATATTTTGCTTCTGTTAAACTCAGCAGACTTGAACTAAGTATTTATAGAAAAGAATCTATTATGATTCCATGTCTGTGAAGATTTTTAATATCTGGACAGTTTCAAACAGCCTCTACAATAAGCCGCCTACATCCTCATGGTCGTCAGCTTCCTGCCGCGATAGCAAAACCCCTGAGTGATTAAGTTATGAAGGATGAGATTTCTTCTGCCTCGTGGTTTCTGAAAGGTCCCAGTGTGTGCAGAGTATGTGAAAGAGACAGCTCCGGCCCTGGGCCAGGATGCAAAGCCTCAGAGGAAAAAAGTTTCCCATAAGCTTCTTTAAGAGCATACAATGGCCAGGCTCTCCTACCAGACTCACTTCCCTAAAGCCCCTCCCCCATCTCCCATCTTTGGCTATGTGGATGCCAAGCCTCGAATGCATGGGCCACAGCAGACCACTGTGGATGCTAACATTCACTGGTCTGGTTTCATCCACCAACCATGCACACATTCCTGCCGTTTGTCTTTTTTCAAAATAGTTTTATGTTTACCACCCAAAGAACCAGTCTTTGGCAACACCTTCACGCATCTGTATCACTATACTTCGCTCTTATTCCCTCTCCTACCGTCTCCAGGCTCCGCCCAGTCTCTACCCTAATAGCTCCATCTTTAATTGCCTGTGCTCCGCTGACCATACCCCTTCCCTTCAGACCTCACCATCCCCTTCAATGTCTCCATGCTAACTTCATGTCCTTCATATTCATCCATATCAGAATTTAAGTCTACATTCTTAATGACAGAAAGCATACAATACTTTGGATTCTGGGGCTAAATTGCAACTATGGTGATTTGAATAAGAATGGCCCACATAGGCTCATAGATTTGAGTGCTTAGTAACCAGGGAGTGGAACTCTGATAGGATTAGAAGGATTAGGAGGTGGGACCTTGTTGGAGTAAGCTCGGCTTTGTTGGAGAAAGTGTGTCACTAAAGGTGGGCTTGAGGTTTCAAAGCCTCATGCTGGGCCCAGGCTCACTCCCTCTCTCTCCTGCCTGTGGATCAGAATGTTAAGGTCTCAGGTGCTTCTCCAACACATGTCTGTGTGCTACCACACTACCTGCTATGGTGATAAAGGACTAAGCTTCTGAAACTGTAAGCAAGTCCCCTCTTAAATGAGTCATTTTATAAAAATTGCCTTGGTCATGAGTTCTCTCCACTGTGAAGCAATAGAACATGAAACTTGTAACCTGGCTAAGACACCTGTTTGTAATCCCAGCACTTGGGAGGCTCAGGTAGACTACGCAAATCTGGGGCCAGATATTTGGTTTGTGCTCTAGCAAACAAAGCTTGCCTGAGGATAAAAGGTTAGCTAACTACTAGTTAACCATAGAAGCCAGGCGATGGTGGCAAACACCTTTAATCCCAACTCCAGGGAAGTGGAGACAGGAAGTGATATGGCTGGGCAGAGAGAGGAATATAAAGTGGGAGGAGACAGGAGCTCAACCCTCTGGTCTGAGGATTCATTAGAGGCTGACTCCTTTACTTCTCTGATCTTTCAGCCTTCACCCCAACATCTGATTCCATGTTTTTATTGTTAAGACCAATTAGATTCACACAACAGCCTGGGTCACATTTTTTTTAAGGCACTATCTCAAAAACAGAGGGAGGGGGAGAGAATAGGATAGAATTTGAGAGTAACAAATATTCTCTTCCTGGGTTCTATACAATAAGTACTTTAAAAACTAGAGCTACCCTTTTTCCTCTCCTACAATTTTAATTTTCTAAAATAATGGGCTGGAGAGATGGCTCAGAGGTTAAGAGCATTGCCTGCTCTTCCAAAGGTCCTGAGTTCAATTCCCAGCAACAACATGGTGGCTCACAACCATCTGTAATGAGGTCTGGTGCCCTCTTCTGGCCTGCAGACACACATAGAGGCAGAATATTGTATACATAATAAACAAATAAATATTTAAACAAAAACAATTTCTAAAATAATGACAAATTGGCCCAGATGCCATGGTGATTGATTTAGAGGACTGAAAATAAAGGTGACTTTCTTAATGCACACACATGTGCACATCTGCGTGTGTGCGTTTGTATGAACCCAGGGGCTCATACATGAGTACTGCACTACTTAGTTCTGTCCCTAATGCTGTATGTACTACTGCTTTATGTTGGAAAGAAGTCAGTAGCAAGATACACCATGCAACTTAATGGTCTCCTTTATGTAGTAAAATTAATAAAAACCCAGAGACAAATATTGGGGTTCAACCTGAAAGTCAGAGAAGCAAAACAACCAGCCACTGGCTCTTACCTCCACCTCAGTCTGAAATGGCGATCCTGCCTCCAGGAATCTCAGAATGAGATTTAGAAACTGATCTTCCAAAGATGCTTTTCATGCTCACAATACACCCAGGGAGAGGCTGTCTCTCCAGCTTAAACACGTGTAAGCAAGAAAGAACTCTGTGCACCACCTTCCCTCAGCTTCATGGGCAACTTGTAGGAGTCACATCCTGGTTACTCAACATTGCTTAACATTCCAACTTTGCAGACAGAGAAACTAGGCATCAAGAAATTAGCAAACCGTTAATATTGGAGCTTGGCTCAAAACTCAGGGCTGCAGGAGGTGATTCTGGTCCCCATTCTCCTGGCTGGAAAACCATTGCCTGCTACCTCCACCCTGTGTTTACCCAAGCTCCTTGTTTCCCAGGCCTCCATCAGCCACTGAGACACTTTCTCCCACCATGACATTCCTTCAGAAGTAATTCTAGAGGTCCAACGAGTGTCTACCCAAGACTACATATATTGTTTACTGGACTGATAAAGATTTGGGGCCTGGGGTTATAGCCTTGCATGGACAATGCAGACAGCTCAAGCCCCAATGCCCCTTCCACACAAATACCATTAAAAATAAAAATAAACTTTTTTTTTTCAGTTAAGCATTTTGTCTAGTCAGGGAAAGTCAGAAAAAGCAGAGAAAAGAACAACACCCTTCAGGCTTATCACCAAACAAAGTCACCTCTGCTTTGGAAACAAAATTCTCCCCAAAGCCAGGATCAGTGCTTCCCACTTGGCCTTCTGGGAGCTGCAAGGCTCCATTGTGAGCACAGCTTTTGGTCTGATACGGATTTTATTCCAGCTGTATCACCCAACTGGTTATTTAATGTCTCATACCTCATTCTCCGGGGAAGAAACAGTGGCATGAGGGCAGGGTGGGTAACAAAAGGCGCAAGTATCAGCTCGCCTCGGTGTTAAGAGCATTAAGGGAAATATCGGAGACCAGCTTCAACAAAAATACCACTCTCCAGGGTAGGGGTATGGGGATAAGGAAAATAGTAAAGAGAATGAAGACACGAGTAAAAATAATAAACCATAAACATAGGATAGTACTGGGAGAGAGTTCCAGTGAATACTAAAATTGCCCATGTTTAATTTTCCATACACTTTTATACCCCACTATCACAGGGGGAAGAAGACAAAAGACAAAGGGCAACCTAAACAGTTATTTGCTTCAGTACTTTGAGCCGTCAAGCCACGGATCCACGAGAAAAGCATTCTGTTGTTTAGGTAATGAACCCACCCTAAACCAAGTAACCTAAAGGCAGCTACTCCCAACGTCAAACTTCCTTCTGCTTGAATATCCTGACCATTGGTTAGGGTGGAGTGGATCTACCTGCACAGGCTGCCTAACTGCAAAAAAGACCAAGTAACCACACCCTAAGTTAGGATGTAGCCACACCTGTGGTCAACAATTTTGAACAAGCTAAAACTCTTTGACCTTCAGACAAGGTAGAAATGGGCTCACATTTTTGGGCCTCCACAGGGAGACCTGCAGGTCACTGCTCCATAAATGCTAGAAGATGACCTGATCTTCTGCTACAGTTCAGACTGGTTTGTAGAACTCACTTTCGACTGAACTGCCTCTACATGGAGCTGCCTGATGAGGCATTAGATCAGCCAGGAGCAAAAGTGCCTCCATCTCTGACTTCCATTTTAACAGAAGACACCTTTTAGGACCTTGAGGACAGGGTACATCAGCTGCCTATAAGTCTTGGGGAGGGCACAGCATACCATCCAAGGTACTTCTAAAGCAAGGTGTTAGCAGGACACACCTGCAATGCTGGGGACTGGTAGGGGGTATACAGACCCTGGGACCTGCTGGCCCACTTGCCAAGTTGCAGGCCAGTGAGAGACCCTGTCTCAAAAACCAAAGTGGGGGCTGGAGAGAGAGCTTGGTGACTAAGGGCACTTGCTGCTCTTGCAGAGGACCAGAGTTTAGTTCCTAGTGCCCATTATCAGGTGGCTCACAAACCACCTGTAACATGTTCCAGGAAACTCAATGCCCTCTTCTGTCCTCAAGGTACCTGATGGTGCTCCTTTGGGGTTTCCTGGGAGTGCACATACACACACACATATGCATACTCAGACATACACACATACACACACACACACACGTATGCACACTCAGACCCACACACGTATGCACACTCAGACCCACACACGTACGCACACTCAGACCCACACACGTATGCACACTCAGACCCACACACGTATGCACACTCAGACCCATACACGTACACACTCTCAGACCCACACACATACGCACACTCAGACCCACACACCTATGCACACACACACACGTATGCACACTCAGACCCACACACGTATGCACACTCAGACCCACACACGTACGCACTCTCAGACCCACACACGTACGCACACTCAGACCCACACACGTACGCACACTCAGACCCACACACGTATGCACACTCAGACCCACACAGGTATGCACACTCAGACCCACACACGTACGCACACTCAGACCCACACACGTACGTACTCTCAGACCCACACACGTACGCACACTCAGACCCACACACGTATGCGCACACACACACACGTATGCACACTCAGACCCACACACGTATGCACACTCAGACCCACACACAAACACATAAAAGTAAAATAAATCTTGGGAGGAAAAATGTCAACAAGGAAGACAGCTCGTGAGGGACAACACCCAGAGTTGATCTCTGGACCCCCACACGCACATGCACAGATTTGCACGTATAGCCACACACCCAAATTCACCCACAACTGAAGTTCCCGGACTCTGCGGCATCCCTGAAATGGAGGGTTAGCCTGCCCAAGCATATAGTGTATCAGAAACATTTGTTACTATGAGTGTGGCGATTACAGGAGCCCGGACTTCTAATTAGCTGTACACCATTATGCAGCTTCCCCCCACGAAACGATGTCTGAAGTGGAACTGTGACCGGAACTTCTGTGCCAACTCGGAGCTCACTCTGACCAGGTACCTCCCACAAAGCTGGCAGAGATGGCCAGAAGCCACGGCTGTCTGCAAACACCTCAGTGCGAAGCCTCTTCCCGTCAGAGCTGTCACATTTGGCTGGAGAAACAAAACTCTTTGTCGCGTCTAATAAGTACAAAGAGCCTGACGAGGTAATGACTTTCCCCTCCCCCGGCGCTAATCTCAAACACAATCATGCCTAAATACAATGTTTTATGCTTGGACATTCTGCCGCTGACTCCAAAGTGAGCTCTTTGTTTGGATCTGGGTCCCCGGCCCAGAAACAAAGATGTGCAGGAGATGCTGGGTGAGCCGTCCTCCTGCCTGAAATGGCGGATGACAGAAGAGATATATGATGAGGATACAAAGCCCTGATGATAATAGCTTTTCTTATTTATTGATCGCAAATAAAATTCACAGAGTGTGAAGCTGCCAACTGCAGTGGCTGGAACCGGGCAGGGAGACCATCAGGAAGCAATATGTACAACTCCAAGAGCTAGGAATGTCTGGTGGAGACCAGGCTAGACCTGGAGATGGCTGAGCCACGGGGCAGCTGCCTGCTACTGCTGGTTTGCTAACAGCCTGGACAGAACACACGGTTGCCTTCCCGCCTCTGTCTCCTCAGGCAAGGTGGAGCGCCTGAATTCAGAACCAGCTGCACCACTAACAAGCTATGAGATTCTGAACAGGAGTTAGAAGCCCTCTGCCTCCGTCTTTCTTCCCTGTGAACGAAGAGACAATCAGCAGTCAACGGATGCCCAGATACACAAAGCTGGGCAGTTATGGTGCCAAGATGGACCAAGGAGGATGCCGGGCTTGCTGGGAAGCATGGGTCTTCAAGCAACTGCACAGTCAGCACATTGAAAGTTGCAGCCATCTCAAAGGAGGGCTCGCTATCCCTCGTCCCCTTCATGGATCGCACGCTAAAGCTCCAAATCCAAAGCCACGTAATCTACACACTAGAAGGTGTTCACCACAAAAACGGGCTCAAAATCAACAAAATATAAGCCAACATCCCCACAAAGCCCTGGAAGGGTAGGAAGAAGGGGTTGCAGGTCTGAGTCTCATTTGCATATTGTTGGAGAATTTAAATACCACTGGGAAGGAACCAAGCTGCCCCAGAACCACCTCTCTGTGTTTCATCTCTCATCAAGGTGATTGCTGAGATGGCTCAAGAGTGACGAAGACCGACTGGCTGTCAGCAGTTCACACGGCTGTGGAACTGAGAATCCTAGTTCTTAATGTGGGCATTTCTGTAACATGTACTTTGCGTTCCAAGACCTGTAGAAGAGTCACAGCAGCTCTCAACAGATGAGGTCAGCCCCGCGTAGGTGAAGCATCCTCTTGATTAAAATCAACTGGTTTGCATCTGTAGACTTCCAGGGTAGAAGCTAAAGCACCCAGTACTTAGCCTTCCCCATAGAAAAGTGCCCGTGGTGGGAAGGAGCTGCTGGATGCTCAGCCATGGAGAAAAAGCTCAACTGAGAACATGAGCCTGTCTCCCCCAGTCGGCTTCCCTGGAAACTGTGAACATCCAAGTAGATGATGCTATCTCTACCTGCTATTTGTTCTTTTAGTTGGAAGTCTCACCTGAAAGGACACTGTTCTGCCTGGAGCTCTCACTATTCAGACTCACACTCACTCACTCTCTCTCTCTCTCTCTCTCTCTCTCTCTCTCTATCTATCTATCTATCTATTTATCTCTATCTCCATCTCTGTCTCTGACAGACATTTCTCTATCTCTGACATATCTATGACAATCTATGTATGCCTATGTATACTTATCATCTACGTTTATCTATATCATCTATCTTTATTCTTTTTTTCTCTCTCTGCTACTTGCTTATTGTTTCACTTTGGCCTGCAGAATATTTAATAAACTCACTCATTCAAACTGAACATATGGCTATTACAAATCAGTCTTCAGATTGTACAAAGCAGTTGGTTTCAGACTATAGAATTTTTGACTGTTGCTAGGAGAAAATCTTCTGAAAACAAGTCTCCCCCATTAGAAACATCAGTATGATACCCACATTTTGTCTCTATTATTTTAAAGTTGGGAACTGGAGATCATGGGAAAGGTTTTACTTCTATGCTAAAGACTTCCTTTTCAAAATGAAAAAAAGATTTATTTTTATGTTGTGTGTATGTGTTTTGTCTGCTTGTATGACTGTGTACCTCATGCATGCCTAGTGCACAAGACAGCCAGAAGAGGGGATTGGATCTCCTGTAACGACAGTTACAGACCTGTGAGCATCCCGTGGATGACTCAGGTCTTCTGGAAGAGCAGACAGTGCCCTTCAGCCCCAACCTAGAAATCTCTCCCTTACCCCACCCAACATCTCTCCAGAATGAGTTGTTCTGGAACAAGACAAGTTTCTAAGAAGGTGGCTTGGACGGGCCTGGGTCTGATCACATGGTCACTATCAAGTCCCTTCTCTGCTATACACTTCAGTTTCTCCTCTTTCATGTGGGGATAAATAAGCATTGTATGTGTGTTATGAAGATCGTGTTGGTTATTGGTCCAGAAGGTGATCAGCACAGCATCCACTGGGTAACAGCTTCCCTGTGTGCACCACACCCATCATCAGCTCCCTGCGTGTACAGACAGTCCAGCCCAGTCCTCAGTGGCTTCCCTCTTTTCTCACCAAAATATTGGAACCAGAGTGAATCCTTTGATTTTTGTCTTAATGGAGAAAAGAATCTAGAGTTTCAAACATTTGTATATTCAAAAATCACTTGAGGACTTTGTGGGGGAGGAGGCCTGGCTCACAGATTGAGTACCCTCTGGGGACCTAGGGCACTGTATGATAGCCTCAGTCAGCAACTTGGAAAGTGCTCGGTGATCATCCATGTTCTTACCCAGGGTGTGTGTGTGTGTGTGTGTGTGTGTGTGTGTGTGTGTGTGTAGGAGCATAACTATTGGAGGTGATGGGCATGTTCATCATCTTGACTGAGGTGACCGTTTCACACTGCATACATATGTGACAACACAGGTTCTACATGACAAGCATTTACAGTTTTTCAATTGACCTCACTGAGGGAGAGGGCAAGAGTCGCCTGAGGTCAGACCTATAAGAGATTTGCAGCCCTCCCAGATGGAGGCTGCGCTGGTTGCTGTCTTTCATATTAGAGTTCTACAAAAGCACACGAGCAACGCACTCAGAATAAAGCCTGTGCTATCTTCCTGCATTTGTACAACTGATGTGCGAAGGAGTCAGGGAAAATAATCGTGTACGCTGCAAACCAGATCAACTCCATGAGCTTCTGGAAGCCCTGAGAACACTGAGTCCTTTGTTCACTGGGGAACAGAGGAAGGGGCCATTTTCAGTTAAAAGACTAACAACCTTGGATCAGGCATGGCAGGACATACCTTCCATCCCTGCACTCCAGAGGCAGAGCATGGATCTCTGTGAGTTCAAGATCATCCTTGAATGGTCCACATAGTGAGACCTTGGCTCAATGAAAGAAAGGGCAAGGAAATAGATAGGCAACCTTAAAATATTTCCAATACATACAAATGTCAATTTGGAAAGACTTTGAGCATGCAGCATATAGCCAGTCAATGGGGCACTAAAGCATAAGCCATGTTTAAATTCTTTAAAATAAAAAATGGAGGGCAGACTGAAGAGATGGCTCAGAGGTTAAGAGCACCTGCTAGTCTAGCAGAGAACCTGGTTTGGTTCCCAACACCTACATTACCACATCACCCGCACATCAGTCTCAGGAAATCTGATATCCTCTCCTGGCCTCCATGGGCACATGCATGCATGCAGTACGCATATATACACAGACGCACACACGCGCACACACGCGCACACACACACACATAGACCAGAGTCTGATTTAATGCATGGGGTGCTTTTTTCTAAAGATTTAATTATTTGTTTTATGTGTATTTCTCTCTCTCTCTTTCTCTCTCTCTCTCCAACCCTCTATTTTTGTTTCGTTTTGGTTTTTATTTACTCTCTCTCTCTCTCTCTCTCTCTCTCTCTCTCTCTGTGTGTGTGTGTGTGTGTGTGTGTCTTTTCCACAAAGAATCAGAGGTCAGATCATGAACTTGGTTTTCCAGTTTAAGAGTGAAAGACTCCCTATAGGAAGCAAATTATAGAGATTAAGAAACAGGCTCAGGTTAAGTTCTATCCAAGACTGACTACTATAACTGCACCTGCTAGAGCACTGATAAAAATCCAGACCAGGTGTGAAGACACACAGCCCCAATATCAACACTGGAGAGGCAGAGGCTGGTGGATCTCTATGAATTCAAGGCCACCTTGTCTACAAAGAATCCTAGGCCAGCCAGGACTACTACATAGCAAGATTCTGTCTTAAAAAAAAAAAATATCGAAATCCACTGCAGCTCAGGAATGAGCAGCCATCCTTCCATTTGCGACTAAGACAGTTTTTATTCACTGACAGAGATTTACTGAGTGGTTGATAAGGAGGATGCCAGGAAGATGTCTAACATCCCCAAAGCATGCTGTCCAGTGAGGACTAACTCCTGCCCAGCTAAACTGTTATCAGAGGTGCCTTTCACTTATTCAAGATCTTAAGCCAGAGATAAGACAGCCAGCCTTTTCTGACTGATCTGGAGATCGCGAGCCATTCCCACACTCTTGCCTACTCAGTCCTCCGGTGGTTAGTGCTCTCCCATTTCCTAAGAGAAGACACCAACATTTTTCTGCAGGTCAGTTCCTCCAATGGCTCCTGAAGTTCCTGTCTTCAAAGCCATACTCCTACCCTAGGCTCCGTCCCTCATTGCTGCCTGTCCAAGCTTCAGGCCTACGAGATGACGCTAGAGCTTGGGTCCACTGGAGTCTTCAGCTGCCCACTGTATTCTTGTGGGGTGTGGGGAGAGGAGCAACGACAGAATGAAAACACAGGGATGCCTTGGGCAGAGGCTGCCTGCTTGCCAGGCCAGGCCAGGCGACTCCTACCCCACTGCCCTGCCTGGTTGGAGTGGACACCCCTTGACTTGTGGGAGATTTTGGCCACTAGAGGGCACGGTGTGCATTGAGCAATTGCCACAAAAATACAGCGAGACCTTTGTGAGAAGACAACAAATTGCAGGCCTCCTTAAACCAGCCCGAAGCTGGCAAATATCCGCTTCGTTCCCACACGAGCTTTCAGGACAGAATACGACACCTGCTACCTGCATCTCAGGCCACGATGAGGGGAAGGGCCTTGAGGTTGACTATTCTCAGAATCGCAAAGCTTCCCACAGTTCAATTGAGATATGAAAACTAAAGCTGGTTGGGCATCTTAGAGCCATGCATGAACCACACAATGCAGCCTAAAAGAGCAAACATCTCCAACCTAATGTCCCTGTGATAGTAATAGCCATCCAGTCGCCATCGTAATGGTAATGGCAATCACAAGGGTTTGGGGACCAGCCAAAGGTTCAAATCCTGGTCGTTTCTCAGCAACTGTGACTTTGTTCATTTCTCTTGAACTTCGTGAACATCAGTCTCCTCCTCTACAACACGGAGCCTACCAGAGAGGTCTGTTGATTGGAGGTGGGCATTGAATGAGTGACTGACTACAAACGCCTACAGTCACCACTCTTAGCGACTCCTATGCAGCCGTAATGGTTATGGTAGAAGTCTGGCTATACATTAATGCCACTGAGAAATGGAAGGCATACTCAAGGTCACCTTGCTCTGCTGTTATCCCAAAGCCCCCTCACTTCGGCCATTCACGTCCTCTGTTATAAACAAAGAGGTTTCCTTCCTCAGACAAAAGGCCAGCCCTTCAGTTCACAGCCCAGAGACACAACCTCCCACCTTCTCTGGGAACTTGCCGTTGTTGATTGCCATTCATCAACCCTTATTGTACATCTTCGTCTCTCCCTCCACCTACCCACCCCACCTCACCCCTTGCATCCCCATGTTTAAGCACGGTGAAGCCTAGTTCAACCCCTTACATCCCCACTGTGGATACTATTTCACTACACCCCCCTACATGCATACACACACACTCACACTGACATGCACATACATATACACATAAATCTTTCAAAGAAAATTAATCCTTTGTCCTTCCATCTCAAAATCCAAGTCACAAAATGCATCTGGGTTTGGGAGTGTATCTTAGTGTTAGCACTTAACCTGATACGGCCCTAGCACGGCCCTAGACTTAGTGCGTATGCCTCTCAAACTCTTTGTATGTCAGACACCATGGGGACGTGAGGGCTGAATAAGTCACAAATCCCTGCTCTGAAGGAGAGTGCAGCCACAGGAGGGGCACACAACTGTGGCCGGGAATGTTAAGCCAAATGTCCTTAACATCTGGAAGATGCGCTCCTGGGGACCTTAGAGAAGGAAGAATTGAATGGAGCCAGGAGGCCCAAGAGCAGACGCAGAAAGACTGATTTGGCTCTTGCCTTCTTGCCTGGGAAGACAGGAATCTGGGAGAGGACAGGACAGGATGTAACAGCCTGTGGGTGGGTCAGGAGAAGTGTGTGTCAGGTCATCACCCACAGACATCCAGAAAACACACACTTCAATCTGTCAGCCAGAGTCCATTGGGAAAGCTGCATCTGTAGACCAGAGGGGCAGAGAGGAGAAAGGAGGGTGTAAGAAGGTGAACAAGAGTGACTGCAATCATCTAGTCTTCCGAGAAATTCATTCTCTGCCAGTCATGGCGTGGCACACCTTTAATCCCAGCACTTGAGAAACAGAGGTAGGTGTGCCTCTGTGAATTTGAAGCCTCTGTCTACATACTGAGTTCCCATAGTCAGACATTGTTGGAGAAAGAGAAGAGGAGGAGGGGAGAAAGAAGGAAGAGGAGGAGGGGAGGAAGAGAAAGAGAAGAGGAGGAGGGAAGAGAAAGAGAAGAGGAGGAGGGGAGGAAGAGAAGGAAGAGGAGGAGGGGAGGAAGAGAAAGAGAAGAGGAGGAGGGGAGGAAGAGAAAGAGAAGAGAAGGAGGGGAGGAAGAGAAAGAGAAAAGGAGGAGGGAAGAGAAAGAGAAGAGGAGGAGGGGAGGAAGAGAAGGAAGAGGAGGAGGGGAGGAAGAGAAAGAGAAGAGGAGGAGGGGAGGAAGAGAAAGAGAAGAGGAGGAGGGGAAGAAGAGAAAGAGAGAGGAGGAGGGAGGAAGAAGGAAGAGGAGGAGGGGAGGAAGAAGGAAGAGGAGGAGGGGAGGAAGAGAAGAGGAGGAGGGGAGGAAGAGAAGAAAGAGGAGGAGGGGAGGAAGAAGGAAGAGGAGGAGGGGAGAAAGAAGGAAGAGGAGGAGGGGAGGAAGAGAAGGAAGAGGAGGAGGGGAGGAAGAGAAGGAAGAGGAGGTGGGGAGGAAGAGAAGGAAGAGGAGGCAGAGTAGAGAGACGTGTGCAGTAAGAAAGGCTTGAGAATTTACCTTTTAGAACCACCAGGAGGACCAAGCAGGCAGATGCGACAAGTGGGGTTAGGGGCAAATGGTTCCCGGGTTGCCTCCCACCACAGACAATTAGTGGGGATCAAGGAAAAAGCCAGCATGAAGATAAAGAGGCCTGTTTACACCCTAGGCTCAGCTGATGAGCCCCTCCCCAGTGCAGGAGGAGCCTAGGGACCAGCAGGAGGCAGAGCACCCAGCCCCGCTCAGCATGAGCCTAAAGAGAGCGGCACAAAGCACAACACACAAAGGAAGCTGGCTGTAAAACTTAAGCAGATCAGACACCATAAAATACTTTGTAATGCGCCATTGAGGCGGCCAAATAAGAGGCTTGAGTAAATTTATATTCCAATTGCTAAACATTACAGTCAATTTAAAAACCCACAAAAGTTTTGCCGAACAACTGTATAACTTAGAACAGATCTGTCGCGGAGTACAGTCCCTAATAGATGAGACATAAAACAGTCATGGCTAACTCCCGCTCACCTGCTAAATCATCTTGAAATAGTTCTGCTAGCTCAACCTCTCCCTTTTTCCTTCCTTTCAAAAAACACTGTAAGGTAATTCTTAGATTAACGTAAATTTTATTTATTCATTTATTTTATTATTTATTCACCATTTTTCCCCTCCAGACAGAAAATACTAAAAGCTGCCAGGGCCAGGAATTTATTATGTCTGAAACCTTGCCTTCCTCCTCTGGAAGAAGCCCTCTGCCTATTTTGGGGTGGTGCTTCTCACTCTTAAACTAGGGCAGGATTATCAGCTCATGGCGGCTGTTTTTTATGGAAGATAAGACTAATAAATATGCACATACAGGATCATACAGTGACATGCATACATACACACATGTATGCATATGTACAGGTATGCTTGCATGCATACATATATATACACACACACACACACACAGCCAAGTACCAAAGGGAAAGAGTTCCAGGCAGATGTGCTGTGGGCAGACTCCGACTCCCACTATTCCCGGTCCATTCTTAACCACTCAACTAACTACCATCAGGGCCAAAGAAACTCCCTTCCCCCAAGTGCTGGGGCTGTCCCTCTCTACCAGATCTGTGTGTGTGTGTGTGTGTGTGTGTGTGTGTGTGAGAGAGAGAGAGAGAGAGAGAGAGAGAGAGAGAGAGAGAGAGAGAGAGAGAGAGAGAGTGTCTCTGTCTCTCCCCATCCCAAAGGAGCCGGGTCCTCACCGCTGTCAGAAAGGACAAATGGCTTCTGTGCTTATCTATTAGCACATTGAAGCACGTGTTGGTCTCCAGTTCACTGGGTACCTATGACTCCCCTCAGATCTTCTCACCCCGCCCCCTACCCTAAACCTGTCCATCTCACAGGCTTCCCTTCCCCAGCTTTTCACCCTCATATAGTCCTGGTATTTCAGCTGTGCTCCCTCTTTTGTCTTCCCCTTTGGGTCCCCTCTTTCTTGTCTCTCTTAGTCTCCTTTGCTGACAATCTCTTTCTCTTCCTCTCTTATCGACCCGTGCCCCCAGCCTGATCCAATTTGCTAGCCATGTTCAGACTGCTTTCTCTCTCCACTCTGGACTCTTCCAGATGCCTCTGGCTGTGTTCTCCCTCGTATCTACAATAGAAACCTTCCCCTCATCCATACACCAGTGCAGCCATGTCCTCCCTTTGTACAATGACCAGTTGTGAAGCCCGACACCGCCATGATAGCAATCGAGGAAGAGCCGCCTTTCCCTTGTGTTCACACGTCAAACAAAGCAAGGCTATCCAGCAGAGCCAGGAGACCTTGGAAATTCTCAACACAATCCTAAAGGATAGCAGTGATTATTCCCATTGTTCAGATGCGACTGAGATCCAGCTCCCTCAATGTCACACAGCAAAGACGCACGTGGAATCAGTACTCCAGCTCTTCTGTGTCACGTGAGGACAGCTGAGGTGGGGACCAAGCAAGAGCAGGCACCACCTGTCAGTGGGGCTGTGAGGAGGGAGAGTGGATGTGGGTTTTCTAACTGTTCCTCCATTCACAAGCAGAGAACGTCTGTACTCCTATAGCCCGGTCAATATCATTTTCTGTGGCAGTGGGCCTGTTGTGTAGACAGACTATAACATGACAGAGAACACTGAGGAGCAGGAAAGAGATTGATCTGAGCACTAAGCTATCTGCATTCCGTTCTTCCCTTAGCATTAACTGAGGAATCTACAGGTATTTTTTGCAAACCTTTGCTCCTATTTTGGTGGAGGGTGGGAGGTGTTAAGAAAAAATAATAAAGGGAAGCTCCTCCAGCACAAGAAATCTAATTAGATCAGATCAGACCCAATCAAAATGCCCATCGTTTTATTAGACATGGCACTCTTGGGTAGCCGAGCACATGGCAGGGAGACAGGACAGCGGGGAGCCCATGCAAACCGGGAACCACGTGTTTTTCCTCTGGGATCCCACTTAAATACCCTGTGGGAGTGGTCCTGATCCCACCCCTGAGAGGGGTCAGGACCTGGCATGCTGGGATTTGGAGTCCAGACCAAAGCAATTCCCAAGCCAGGGGGGCTGGGGCTATGCTCCAGACTTCACAGAAAGCTGTTCAATAAGGTTTTTAAGTGTGATCACACAGACCCGGCTAACAAAGAAACTGAAGGGAACACTGTTCCTGCGTCACAAACCCACCCCTGGGCCAACAGAGTGAAGGCGGGGGAAGTGGGGGTCTTTTGGCATGGCATGAGACATGGCTGCTGGAACAGCAAGACCTGTGGACCAGCCATGGTATCCTAGTCACGCTGCGAGAAAATACCAAAATCAAAAGCAAGTTGCGGAGGAGGAGTGGTTTTACCTGGTTTGCATTTCCACATCATAGTCCATCACTGAGGGAAGTTGGGGCAGGAACTCAAACAGGGCAGGAACCCGAAGGCAGGAGCTGATGCAGAGGCCATGGAGGGTGCTGCTTACTGGCTTGCCCCCCCCCTTGCTCAGCCTGCTTTCTTACAGAAGCCAGGACCACCACCCCAGGAGTGGCACCACCCACAATGAGCTGGGCCCTTCCCCCATTCATCACTTATTAAGAAAATAGCCTACAGTCAAATCTTATGGAGTCATTTTCTCAACTGAGGTTCCCTCATGTCAGATGACTCCAGCCTGTGCTAAGAAGACATGAAATTGTCCAGCACACATGGGGTCCCCTCACAGTGGAAAGGGGGTGTCTGAGAATGAGCAGAGAGGACAGGATGGTATAAGTGGTACTTACTTCGCCAGTGTATGGTCACCTCCCTTCCTGTATGCATTAGGAAACCAGGGCCAAGGAAGTCAAGAGTCTCCAGCCAAGATCATCCAACCGAAGTAAGACCGGAACTCACCTCTCCTGTCTCCCTCCCAAAGAGGGTGAGACTAACGAGGGTCAGGGACACTGCCCAGAAAAGCACACGCCTGTGTGAAGATATGAAGGGGCTCCCAGGATGAGTGAGGGAAGGCTGCCCAGGTTGCTCTGGATCTGAGGCCAGATGAAAACCCCCAAGATGGTGCTGGGGAAGGTGGGGCAGGGCTGACTACCGGCCTGTTAACAGAGGTGGGGCCACACTGGATGGGATAGGAGCAACCACTGGCTTCAAAATAACTGTAAACATGAGTTCCCCAAACTATAAACTCAGCAATTCACGGGGGGCATTTTTTTTAAAAAGCACTACTTCTGTACGCCATCAAGAGCCATTAATAGAAACTGATAGTGGGAATCTAATCTCTTTTGTGCCACTTGGGGGCAACACCTTCATGTTTGATTTATTGAGACGCTCACCTCTGTTTGCCTTCTGAAGGTTAAGAGGCATCGCTAAGCTGAAAACTGTCTTCTCTTCTTTCCATTCCCACAGCAAACTAGAGAGCCCTGGACATTTTTTATTTATTTATTTAAATTCCAAAACACTTCCCGCTCTCCTCCAGACCAGGCAAGGTGAACGTCAGCTATGAAGACTGGTTTCTAAGATGCCTCCCACGGGTCAGAGAGGGCGCTCTGAACTCAGGCAGGCCCAAGGCTGAAGCCACAGAGTGCAGGACCCACAGGCACAGTGACTACCAACAACAGGAAGTCCCAGCATATGCTAGTCTGTCTCAGCGCTCAGTGAGCACCAGGGCACCCTTAGAATAGGAAGCATCAGTCAGTTACTCCTCAGGAGTAGGTTTGCAGGGCAGCAGCCACCATGGAAAACAAAACCAAGCACAGAGGCCTACTGGGTCTCAGCAATATCAAGCCAGGACTCCAGACATAATGAGACTCAGAGTTCAAGCATAAGGAACAAGTAGTCTATCCGCCTATGGGGGTAGATCTAGGCCTGGGGCCTTCCCAAATTATCACGGGCAATGGTCTCCTGACTCCCAGGTCCACATATGTCTACACGCTCCCACCAGACATCCCCGGCTCTATCAGTGTAGCATGTCAGCTGGAGCGCATTATCTTCTGTACGAGCCTGGCCTTCTCTGAGGTCCTCATCACCTCTATCAGCATGGGCCAGCGAGGAACCTCAGGCCACAGTAACAGCTCAGTCCCTCTCACCATTCACACCCACTTAAGGCCCCCTCCCCTCACTGTCCCTCATCACTGCAATAGCTTACTCCTTGGCTCCCTGGTTCTGGTGATCCCCCAAACCTCCCACACTGCCACCAGAGAGCTCACTCTGGTCCTGTATCCCTCCTACTTTATAAACTTAGACACATCAAAACATAAAGCCCATGGCACCCTGAAGGTTTGTGTCCTGCTCCCGTTTTCCACGCGTGTCTCCGGGAACTGCTGTGTCTGCTGGACCCCTCCCCTGCCCCTCTGGGGAGCTTACTTCCTTCTCCTCCTCTGTGTGCTCACTGTTCTTAGACCACAGGCTTCCACTGTGTCATTGGCAACGTGACCATCCAGCTATTAGCCTCCCAGGGGTTGCCTCTGCAAACAGCAAGAGACAGGGTCTCCTTTTGCATGCCCAGGAGCTGCGATGTGGTAGATGCTCAGGAAAGGTCGCATCGATTCAGACAAGACCCAGGAACTAAAGGTGACAGAAAAGGTTCAGTCATGATTGATTATTGAGGTAGAATTTATGTGACACCTCTTCCACGTTATTGCAAACGAAATACCTCTTATGTAATATTGCAAATGACCATGGGAAGTAAATAAGGATTCAGAGGTAAATTTGGCTTAGTTTTGCTTACTCTTTTTCAGAGAATTCATGCAGCCTGTCTGTAGCCCAAGCTAAGCTACCAAGCTGGAAGTTTGTGTCATGTGACCATACCTTCTTAGCAATAGCTGAATGGACCACAAATGAACGGAGGACCATATGTTCTGGTGACCAAGTCTCAAAAACTCGAAAGAATGCTTCAGATCAAGGCTAGTATTAGATTTATATCAAACCACGGCTAAAGGGAAGAAAAGACAAATGCCGGGGCTAGGGAGATGGCTCAGCCATTAAAGTGCCTGCCACTAAAGCCTGCGGATCCAAGTTCAAGTCTGCGCACCCACATGGTGAGCCAGGCATGGTGGCGTGTACCTGTAATCCCAGCCCTGGGGAGGCACAGACAGGAAGATTGCTGGGGATCAACACCAGTCTGCCTCATCTAATCGGGGAGCATGGATTCCAAGAGAGCTCCGGCCTCAACAACAGTGTGGATGACTCCCGAGGAACGACATCTGAGGTTGACCTCTGGCCTCTACCTGTATGTGCACCCAAACACGCATGACCAATAGTCAAACACAAAAATGTTAACGGCGTATCACAACTCACGTGTCTAGGACTTTCCACATGCCCGATGCCAGGCTGTCACCCACTTCTTCCTTGAGACAAATCTGTGAGATATCGACCTCAATGTCCCCTTCTCCCACCCTGGTTCTAACCTGAATTAAAGTTGGTTCATTGCATGCAGCACACAATCACACCTCTATTGTATAGGTGGGACGTCAGGCAGAAAGGAGGCTATGAACTCTTAGTTCACATGCCCAACAGAGAGATCTGGGATTAGTATCCAGGCCCTGTCCCTCCAGAACGTAGGCTTTTAATGCTTCAATAGCTGAAGCAGAAATTCTAATTGGTCTTAATACTAAAAACCTGGAGTCAGATATTGGCGTGAGTGCTGAAAGATCAGAGTAACAGAGCAGCCAACAGCTAGTTCTTATCTCTATGAAATCCTCAGACCAAATGGGGTATCCTGTCTCTATGAATGCTCAGGCTGAATTCCGTCTCTAATATATCAATCACTTTTCCTCTCCAGAGTCCTAATGCTAGGATTAAAGATGTGAGCCACCACCGCTTGGCTGTGTTTTTCTTTTAGACTGATTCAGTCTCACGTAGCCGAGGGTAGCCTTGAACCCACAGAGATTCGTCTGCCTCTGTCTCCCTAATGCTGGAATTAAAGGTATGTGCCACCACTGCCTGGCTTCTATGGCTAACTAGTATGGCTAGCTCCACAGTCTGATCTTCAGGCACGCTTTATTTGTTAAAGCACACACACAAAAAAACCACAATTAGCATCTATAGCTCCGCTTTCCCAATAAGTCTTTCTGTACTTTATTTTATTTGTTTGAGATATCTATATCCTGTCACTGGTTTCAAAATGAAAAAAAAAAGGGTGGGGATTCTGGAGCAGGTGGGGTGGGAAAAACTAGGAACCTGGCAAAAGTTGGTTCTAACAGAGTGTTCTCTGCTCCCTGGTCCTGTTAGCTAAATCTGCATGGCTGCACGGGGTGTTGACTAGCAGGCCTGGATTAACCAGGAAAAAGTCAGTAGAACAGAGAGGAGTGGAGAGGCCAAGCATTTGTGTTCACTTCCCAAAGCTGCCCCAGCAGCACAGGTGCTGAATCCTGAGTTCTGTCACCCCCCCCCTAGGGGCCATCGAGGGGGCAGCCAAGCTGCCATTTTCCTTGGGTGAAAACTGAGCAGTGCTTCTAAGGAAACCGACACTGGAAACTGCACCTGCCAGATACAGCTTCCAACCTCAGCATCTAGAGCAGCGGTTCTCAACCTCTTTAACGCCGCGACCCATTCCTCATGTGGTGGTGACCCCAGCCATAGAGTTATTTTCGTTGCTACTTCATAACTGCAGTTTTGCTACTGTTGTGAACTGTAATGTAAATACCTGTGTTTCCATGGTCTTAGGTCAGTCCGTGAAAGGGTTGGTTGACCCCACAGAAAGGTCGTGACCAATAGGTTGAGAACCATAGATCTAGAGCTTCAAGAACCCTATGCCAATCCTTTAGCAGAGGTCTTGGTGGTCTTTCAGCTGCTAGCACTTGCAACCTTGCAGGGTTTCCTAAAAACAACATTTGTTTGAGTCACCTCAAAGCCATTAGACACTGGAGGCTGCAAGACTGCCCTCTCTCTGCAGGACAGGCTGTTTCCTAAGAGCACTCTGCTCATGATGAACAGAAAATTCATGGGGGTTGGGAGCTGGGGAGACAGTCTGGTAAGTACCTGCTGTGCAACACAAGATTCTAAGTTTAGGTCTCCAGGACCCAGAAAGAAAGAAAAGAATGGAAGAAAGGAAGGAAGGAAAGAAGAAGGAAAGAGGAAGGAAGGAAATGGAAGGGAAGGGAAGGGAAGGGAAGGAAAGGAAAGGAAAGGAAAGGAAAGGAAAGGAAAGGAAAGGAAAGGAAAGGAAAGGAAAGGAAAGGAAAACTGGGCACAGCACTGGAAAACTGAAGACAAGAGGACCCCTGGAGCTTGCTGGCAGCATCTAGCAGAAGCAGCAAGCTTCAGGCTCAGTTAGAGACCCAGTCTCAAAAAATAAAGTGGGAAGGGGCTGTAGATATCTCAGCAGCTAAGGATGTGCACTACTCTTCCAGAGGACCTGAGTTCCAAGAATCTGCTTTGGTGGCTCGCAATCACCTGTGACTCCAGCTCCAGGAGATGCCATGCCTCTGGCCTATATGGCAACTGTGCTCAAATGAATATACGCTCATGACACATGTACACAAACACGTAGGATGAAAACCAAAATATTTCCCCAGGTGTGATGGTGCACACCTTTAGTCCCAGCATCAAGGAGTCAGAGGCAGGCAGATTTCGGTGAGATCCTGTCTCAAAAAGAAGGTTGGATTGGGGGGAGTGTAGGAGGAGGTCGCTTGTTTGTTCCCGGCTGCTCAGTCCCGAAATAATCACACAGAAACTATGTTATTTGCAATACTGTTTGGCCAATAGCTTAAGCGTATTTCTGGCTCATATCTTAAATTAACCCATTTCTATTAATCTGTGTATCGCTACAAGGCTGTTGCTTCTCACTGACTCCACCTTCTTTCTCCCAGCATTCAGTTCAGTTTTCCCCTGCCAACCTATATTCTACCCTGCGCAGGCCTAAGAAATTTATTAACCAAGGGTATTCATAGCATACAGAGGGGAATCCCACATCAGGGGAGCAATTGAAGACGACTGCTGGCTTCTATATGCAGGTACCAACTCACGTGGATACACACATACGTGAAGAAAAAAAGAACAACAAAAAGAAAGAGAGAAAAGAAAGAAGGGAGGGAGGGACAGAGGGTGGATGTGGGCGAGGGAGGAAGGGCTTCAGGGAAGCTCCCTGGGATCTGACACACCTCTAGAAAGCCTCTAAGCAAAGCAGTAACTTGGAGAATTGGAGGCACTCACCACTAGAGGGACACACCGAGCTCTCTGCCCAGGGAGGGTCACAGGCTGGAATAGGTAGTTTCAGTCTCCAGAACACAGGAACACACGAGTAAGAACACAGTAGGATTTGACAGAGTCTTGAGTTTCTCCAAACAAGCCTCAGAGGTGGAGGGAAGCCTTTCCAAGTCTTTCTCCACTCCAGGTGGAGCCTTGCCTACTTGAGCCTATCCCTGGGACAGACAGTCACCCTCTGTTAAAGGCTAAGGAGAGGGAAGGGTGTTCACTGTGCCCTGCGGGTATTACTGAGAGATGTCTACAGAAAAGTAGAAGGTCATGGCCAGGTCCCTGTAAGGAGGCGTAGTCTGATGAGAGTAGAGGTACTATAAGAAAGAGGGACTGTCGTCCATTGTCTCCAAACGCCAGCCCTCTCCTAGCACACACACACACACACACACACACACACATACACACGCGCGCGCACACACACACACACACACACACACGCACACACACACGTACGTCCATTGTCTCCAAACGCAAACCCTCTCCTAACACACACACGCACACGCACACACACACGCACACACACACATACGTTCATTGTCTCCAAACGCAAACCCTCTCCTGACACACACACACACAGACCAGGAGGAAAACAATAGCTGCATCTAAGAGTGTTCAAGAACCTCCATGCAGTGAATTCTACAGGGCAAGAAAGGAGAAGCAATAAAGACCAAGGACCCTGAGTGGAAGGTACTCAGATGCCAGGGGAGATTGGAACTCTTACTAGGAAGCAAGGACCTCTTAAGGAGGTTAGGAAGGCATGGCGCCCCTTAGACAAGTTAGAGTTTTTCAAGCAATGTTAGCGGTTTCTGGGAAAGAGATTGGAAGAGCATGAAGGATCGTCACGGAAAGCAGTTCAGGAAGCAACTGTGACAACCGCAGCAGAGGGAACCAGAAGCCAGTGATAGAGAAAGTAAGGTCACAGAATGGCCAAGACCAGGTGACTCATAGTTAAGAGAAAAAGGAGGAATCTGGCTCATGGGTTCAGGTGTGGAACTGAATAGACCGTGGCTCTGTTTGTTTTCAGGGAAATCTAGGAGGTGGGGCAGTGACCAGACGGGTCCACAGTGAGCCCAGGGGGAGGCCACCATAAACGACTGTCAACAGCTTGATGCTTTAACTGCACTGGCAAGTTGGCTTGCGGGTCCCTCTGTTAGCTTCTAAGGGCCAGGGACGGTATCTTAACTCACTTTGATGCTCACTAGCCACTGGCTGAACCTACAGACATAGCCCTAAGCCCGGGAAAGGAAGGATAAGGAACTATAGAAAGCAAGCCACAGAGAAAGTGTGAAGATGGTGCACAGATAGTCAGAAGCCTGCAAACACCACCAAACACAGTGGCAATGGGCACGTCTGGCTGGGGGAACAAGCGCCCCTCCAATTTCCCCCTCACAAACCATTGAAGAACTTAGAGCACCCAGGACGAATGGAACAAAGAGACCTCGTGATGGGTGAAGCCTTAAAGTGATACAGTTGTGTAACGAAAATATATTTCTCTCCCACATCTACTGAAAATGTGTCCTGAGAATGAAGCTAGAATCACTGGCAGTAATAGAAATGGATCATTTGAATAAAGTAGTTACCGGGGCCAGATGGCTGCCCGCGTGCCTGAGGTGTGTTGCCCACCCGGAAGCTTCATTTGCCTATCAAATGCTGGCTCCCTGAAGGACTCAAATGGAGGGCGGCAACTCCCAGGGTTTTTGTTTGGATTATCTCTGAAGGCGACTTTCTAAGAGCCAGTAATGTGTCCTTTCTACTTATCTTCACAAACTTTGAAAGTGGTCGAGAAAATCAGAAGAAAGATTCAGACTGGCAATTCTTGGTTTGGGAAGAGGCAGCAGGGAATAGAGCTGTTTACTTTGTCTCCGCAACTATGCAACTTAGCCTTTCTCACCTCCAACTAGAGGAGAACTCGGGCTAAGAAATCTAAATCACGCCACCCTTCACTGATATGTTAATCCCACTGGGTGAGAATAAGACCGTTACAACAATTTTAGAACCAAATTTGAAACAAGCATATTAAATACTGACAAGGATGATACGCTGGGGTCCTGGGCTGAATAAAAGCAGAAAAATGACAAGGAGGCCAGCACCAGCGTCCCCCTTCTCTCCTTCCTGACCTGGCCCAGATGTGAGCAAACTGTCTTCCAATGTCACAACAAAAGCCGCTGTCCCCAACATGATGGAATATATCCCCTGAACCTTAATGAATAAACTTGCCCTGTGTAAGTTCTCCTTGTCAGGTTCTTGGTCACAACAAAGAGAGAAGTATACTCTCCATAACTTCCCCAGAAAGTCCCATGGGCTCCATCCCCTACTCCACGGCCAGTATCCTGCCTCTTCTTCCCTGTCTAGTGCCCCATTCCTCTGCTCCATGACAGACTAGAGCAGCTATAAAACCTTGAAACGGTGACCCAGGATGAACCTTTCCTACTCCAGGTTGTCTGTCAGGTATTTTGTCGCATTGAAAGAAATGACCTGGCGACATCATCCTACAATCAGGTCAGAGCGTCAACAAGGAGGGGATGAAGGGGACTACAGATGTTTGTTCTAGGTTGGAAGCACTCACCCTTTCTTCCAGGACTCACAGCTCCGTGGACCACTCTCATCTTTCCATGGGGAGACACAAGGGAGAGTCCTTATTAAATATGAACCTCTGCAATGAGTGCCGAGAAGTCACGTGTAAACAGAGACGCTTGCTGTAGCATCCTCAAGTCACAGTTGGGACTACCTATAGTCATGACTACTCAAGAGACTGAAGCAGGAGGATCAACTTGAATTTAGGGGTGCCAGACCAGCCTGGAGAACACATTTAACATTTAGACCCTCCTATCAAAAGACAAAAACAATTGAGAATCATACACAGGAAACAAACCCAGGGGCAAGGCCTTCCATCTTAAAAGCTTAATATGTTAAATATTCTACACAAATGTTAAGGAGCTTGCTCCCCTCTGGGTATGTGACAATTAAATGTCTATTACACGGTAACTGTATAATGCCAAGTGGTTCAATTCCACTGCTTCCTTAGAAAGCAACAGATGGATATAGTTTATTGGAGTATGAGGTATGAACGGTGTCATCTGCAATTGTATAACAAGCCTTCCAAATTAAGGGATTCACAAGCCACTACACTTCCGTAACTCCTGGGAAATCAGGAATCAGAAAAAGCTGTACAGGAATGCATCAAAAACATTCTTCATGTGTACTAAACCCCGCCTTAAACCAAAAAGACCTTCAGTGTGCTTTCCCATCTCACAGCTCTCGCAGAGAAGATAAAATATTTCTTCACATTCTTACAGTGAGCAAAACAAAAGCCCCTCCCCACGTGAGCTTTAGAACCCAGAAGAGGTGTGGAACGCGCAACTAAGGACCAGCTAGATGGCTGAGGGAGCAGGATGGTTTGCTGTGCAAGCAAGAAGACCTGAGTTTGGATCCTCAGCACCCATGGAAAAAGTTGCATGGGGCTTTGTGTACCAGGCAGAGACAAGAAAATCATGTAGACTGCAGCTGGATCATATAGGTAAGAAATGTCCTTGTGTCCTTCCTGGCTGGTGCTGACGGAGCAGCTGGAATTGTTCCAGGGACTGCACTGGTCACTTCAATTGTTCCCAGGGTTTGCTTTTTTTCCACTTGATGCTTGCTTAGCCATAGTGCAAACAGTGACATCAGTACTGGCCCCAGGAGTCCCGAGCTGGCATCCTATTGGCCAGCCACACCAGAAGGAGCTATGTTGGCATCAGGTAAGCCATGCCAGATCTCACTAGTCTCCAAGCCTAGGTTAAGGAAATCAATCCTGCTGGAGCTCCCAGTGATCCTTCAGCACTGGTTCTAGGGCACAACAGAACCTGACTGACTGCTGTGTGTTGCCCCCAAGGAAAGTGACCAAGTTGGACACAGACACGTGTCTGAGGAAAAGTTTAGAGAAGACAGAAGCCAATGCCTAGTGAATGCTAGACATTGGGAAGACAGGGAGAAGTCTTAGTTTGCATTGAACTTGTGTTCCCTGGTCAAGCCACTGGCTGACATTATTGTGTGCTCCCACAGGGAATTTACCAGGAAGTCAGAAGTCTATTGTCCGAGCCTTTGTTGGTTTATAGTGCTTACAGCCACACTATTGCCCTGGCCCCAGCTTACTCTTAACCTAGCATTCATTTTTTAAGTCTCTTTCATACTTATAGCATAGAGAATTTAGTACTAAGAGTTAAATAAGTTTGGCTGCCATTTTGCTCAGTCACTTCCCAGCAGTATGACTTGGGGTGACTGGTAGAGCCTTTCTGCACCCGAGATTAGCTGGATTTTTCAGATCATTACAGATGTTAAACCTAACATAGAAATGAATTTATGATTTGTGGTTTCCCTCCAGTTCCCTGCTCCCCTTTCTCCCTTCCCAAGTAGTGTCTATTCTTCCTGTCTCCAGGTCATCTTCAGTCCCTCTTGGACTCATCTTTGTGTGGAAAGGATGCTCATCAAGAGGAGCCACCACCACCTCCCGTCCTTCAGGAACCAAGGTCGGTTCTGTCTGTCAGCACTGGGCTCTTAAGCTACTTTGGAGTCTCTGGCTTTCCTCTCCTGGACATCATCCCCCATGGCCCCCTCTTCACACTCTGCACTGTGCAGAGATGGCATTAGAAAGCAAATGAGGATTTAGCCAGTACACCCGCCTGTACGAGTGTTCCACTAACTCGAGACCCTGGGTCTAGCCACTGAACCAGGAAAGCACGAGCTCTTGAAGGGCTCTGCAAAAAAGACAATGCAGGTGACATGCCTTCGACCTGCAAGAGCAACCGGCACAAGGATTGGAACTCCACCTCATATCCCAACACTGCACGGGAACAGCCTGCCTTCTTCCCCTTCTGTTTCTTTCCCCGGCGTGAGGAAATCTGGAGGCATTCCTGTTAGGCCAATAACTACACCGCACAGCACAAGTCACGACTGTATCCAGACATAGCTGTCCCAGCACAGGGCAGCTTCAAGGAGGATGTGGCAAGCTTTCATGCTGAGGCCATGGTGAAGTTGGGCTCTGTGGGGCCTGGCCTCTAATGTGTGCCCTGCCTTTAATGCTTATTCTAGATGCTCAGCTGAATTCTTTTTACCTTCTGATTTCTGAGTCTCCCTGCCTGGCCCAGCCTCCCAGCTCCCAGCCTCTTTTGTGGTGGGGCCTCTTATAGCTAATGTAAATAAACCAGACATCAAAAGAAAAGTCTCTGTCCTCATGTTACACGAGAACACAAGGATGATCAGTGAAGAGAATGCTGTTGCCCACGAGAAGAAGACATTGTGCTAATACACGTCGACTGACTAGACCGGAGAGACCAGTGAAGCATGCGCTCTAGGGTTAAACAGAGACTGAAGAATGCCACTGTCACCAGGGAGGCCACCATGAGCACCAGGACCATGCAGTCATCCTCACAATGCTGAAAAAGATGCAGGTTGACCACAGGCTCAATGTTCACAGTTGATCCGTCTTTCTGAAGTGTGGACAAGTCTGTTTTCCCAGGCTCGTTGGACTAATGTGTGAACCGCTGTCCCAACCACCTGTGTTATCTTGGGTTATTAAGGTTCTCAGTTCCTTGTTATTTTCATCACCCAAGAATCTCAGGCCTTCCAGGATCTGGGTCTGCGTACCCTAGGGACTCCACTCCCTCTCTTGGCTCTTCTTGGACCTCTGCTGCTGCTAGCCTGGCCTTTTCTCTTGAACATAACCACTTGCCCCTTGGACCACTTGTTAGTCTGCCTCTCAGGGGTTCACTCTAAACCTAACACCCACTTCATAGACTCCTTATTTACTTATTTGGATATAGGTGATGGAGAAAGAGCTCAGTGGTTAAGAACATTCGTCGCTCTTGCAGAGAACATCAAATTCCTTAGAACTCACATGGTGGCTCACAACCATCTATAACTACAGTCCTAGGAAATCTGATGCCCACTTCTGGCCTGCATGAGCACAGCATACATGTGGTACACAGACATACATGCAGGCAAAACATGCATAAACATTTAAAAAATTAAAAAACATAATTAATTTAAAAAGTAATGACTATTCTTGCAGAGGACAAGGAATAGGTTCCAATTATCTACAGGGGAGGATTGAGTTGCCTTTTCTGACCTCTGTGAGCATCCACCCACATTTACACACACACACAGGCACATATACACATAAAATGATAAAACTTTAAGAAATAAGCCTTCTCTTTCTCTTGCAATTGCAATGATGGATAGCCACTAAAAGTGGCCCTGTACTTTACCCAAGTTGAAGGCTGTACCAGGTCTACTACAAGTAATTCTTTGGATGGCATTTCAAAATATTATAAAATATTGTAAAAGTTAGGATGCATTCAAAATATTATAAAATGTTATAATTACCCATAAACGTTATAAAAACACACCACGTAAGAATCACTTAATGGGGGCTGGAGAGATGGCTCAGTAGTTAGGAGTTCATGTTCAGCATCCAGCTGGTGGCTCACAGCCGCCATCCACAGCTCCAGGTCCAGGGGATCTGATACCCTCCGTCTGACTTCCAAACATACATAAACATGCAACTAAAACATTCACTCATAAATAAAACAAGAACCACATGATGGAAAATATATCCGTGAACATCAAGCCCCAGAGGTCTGGCTGCCCATGGAGCCCTTTGCACCAAGTCAAGATTATTCATGACACAACAGTCTCTTTTGGACCCAAACTGGGCTACAAGGTCAGGTCCTGACCATTTTTTTTCCAAGTTATGGCAAACACACTGCAAGTTTCAGATGAGAAACAACAGCCATTCTCAGGGTAAGAGAAGCTTGTTTGGAACCCTGAGCACTCCAGGCACAAGGAGAAACTGCCTGTCAGAAAGGGTCAAAGGTGATCCTGTAGGGAGATTCTTATCGTCCCAAGACCAGAACCTCACAGCTGACGTGTCTGCACAGAGTCCCAGGCTCACTTCTAATGACTGAGCTGACTGTCTGTCCCGGTTAGACGGCTTTTTAAGTCTTGTTTGAGATGATTAGAAACACGTGAGCGAGACTGGTGCGCCTCCCGGGCCGCTGCCCTTCTGCGCATGCCAATTCCACTGCAGCTGTAGTCCCTAATGGCGCGCTCCGTATTACAGAAAGGTCTCATGGGATCTCTGGGTCTTATAAGAAACGGAGACCCAGAAAAGTGATGGGATTTTCCTAAGGTAGAACCATGACTTGCAAGTCATGGCTTCCAGCATCTCGAAGCAGCATTGAGTTCATTTTAATAATTGTCAATTGCCCATGATTTGTGTATGATCCCCTGGACAAGGGGCTAAGAGCGCGGCAAACTCTTTCTCTTAGGCCTAAGCCTTTATGTGTGTCTGAGATGACTTAATCCACACCACAATGGGGAAAGAGAAAGGCAACTCCATATCCAGTTTTAACCCAGTGGAATATTCTAGTACCGAGCTCTTATTCAGTCTTAATAACCACTGAGGCTTCATTGTGCTGACTCTAACCCCACGGTTGGGCAGAGTTCCTGAGTGACTCATGAGCTACAGAAGCTATCTTAATGCCTCCCTACCTATTCTTCCATACTGGTTTGTACCAGTCTTTGATGAGGCTAGAAATCCTTCTGTTCTGAGGACCCGGCTCCCTAAGCTGTCGCAGAGGCCCAGCTAGTTCCCTGGGGAATGCCAGTGAGCATGGCCTCCAACCCTGCAGTTCACACCTCCATCTGCCAACCTTCCGCTCTCTTCCTGGTCTTTGAGAGGCCCCTGTACCTCAGCACCCTTTCTCTCCCCACCTCTGCAGTCCCCAGGACCATCTTTCCAAGAGGGCTGGCAATGGTAAGAAAAAAAAGAAGAGGTTCTGACTTCAAGCAGCTTCTGGTTTGGGGTCCTACAAAAATCCCTCAGACAGAAAAGAGTAGGGGAAGAGTTGCCTAATTAGAATTCAGGAGAGGAATGAAATATTCAGCAAACAAATTCAAGCAAGGATCTCCAAACACTCCTCAGCTTCCCTGGCACAGGCTCTTGCTGCCTCTGGCCCCCTGATGCTATCGTATTAAAGTTTTAAAGGACAACAGAAAAGGTCTTTAGCAAGACACCTGCTCTAACTTGTAATAGTCACCCTCTGTGTCTAGGCGCGCGCACACACACACATACTTCATATTGGAATAATACAATGTTTGTGTTACCTATATGATGTTGACTTTCCTCTACTCTCATAGCTGTTTAGAGCAAATTTCCCAAAGGATAATGATGCTGAATTACTTTTAAAACACCATGTTCTCCCGCACACGCCATGCGGTTATGTTATATCTTGTCCTGAATGTGTCTCTTTAAGGCTTAGAGGCTGAAAACACTCAGTGGCAATGATTGGGGACACATGGTTTAGGTGTCGGACAAACATCTCAGCAAAAACACCAGGAGTCAGGAATAGTGACCACAGGCTTTCTGGTCAGCATTAGACATTTACTAAGCCAATCATTGTTCAAACGAGGTTCTCTTTTCTTTCCTTTTAATTTTTTTTCTTTTTTTGTTCTTCAAGATAGAGTTTGTGTATACCTGGCTGTCCTGGAACTTGCTTTGTAGACCAGGTTGGCCTCGAACTCAGAGATCCACCTGCCTCTGATTCCCAAGTGCTGGGATTAAAAGCTGCGCCACCACCGCCCCACTATTAAATTGGGTTCTCATTAGGGTAGTAATTGAATAATTAATTCAACAGTGCTGAATGAAGAATCCCTTATCATAGATGTTTGGACTTTTCTGTTCCCCAGATTTGGGGGTATTTGAAGACACATAGTGTGGATCTTAGGGTGAGACCCATTATGACTTATATGTAACGTCTACATATAATGTGAAGGTACTTTTGCATAATATGTTTAATAGTTTTATGCATGAAAATGGCATACGTATGTGGAATTTTCCACGTGGGGAATTGTCTTAGGGTTACTATGCTGTGATGAAACACCATGACCAAATCAACTTGGGAAGGACAGGACTTATTCTGCTCACGCTTCCACCTCACAGTTCATCCCCAAAGGAAGTCAGGACAGGAGCTCACACAGGGCAGGATCCTGGAGGCAGCAGCTGATGCAGAGGCCACGGAGGAACGCTTCTTACCACTGGTTTGTTCTCCATGATTTACTCAGTCTTCTCTCTGATAAAAGCCAGGACTACCAGCCCAGAACGGCACTGCCCACAGCAATCACTAATTAAGAAAATGCCCTACAAGCTTGCCTACAGCCCGATCTTATGGAAGCGTTTTCTTAACTAAGGTTCCCTCCTCTCTGGTAACTTTAGCTTACCAGTGGACGTAAAATTAGCCAGCACAGCTGACCGCTTGTCAGCTTGACACAAAGACATCACCATTAAAGCCACAACCTTTCCTTTCTCATTCATCCCCCAAATCTCACATTAAAATATAACTTTACAAATTTAGACACATTGAGGTGCGGTCCCTTTAAAATATCCAGTCTCTTTAAGAATCCAAAATCTCCCTGAGAAGTTCAAAATCTCTCAGTTGTGGACTCCTGGGAAAACCAAGATTAAGTACTTGCTCGGTTCAAGAGGGAAGACGCAGGGCACAAACAGACCAAAGCAAAACCAAACTCCAACAATGCAAGCAGCTCAGCGTCTAGTAACTGGGATTCACTCACCATCTTCTGGGCTCCTCCAAGGGCTCGGGTCACTTCCCCAGCTCTGCCCTCTGCAACACAGCTTGTCTCCTAGGCTCCAGCTGGCTCCACTTGACTCATGTTGCAGCTGTGGTCAGCCAATCGTCCTGCCAAAATGCTGGGGCCTTCTGCTGCAAACGGGTTGCATTTTCACCAATAGCCTCTCCTGGACAGTCTTCAGGGACTGTGGCCATGCCATGTAATGCCAAGCATTGGCTGCTCTCCATGACCCCTGGAAGACTCTGACACTACCAAGGTCTGCTGCTGACAGAAAGCACAACTTTGACCACTTCTAGAACACAGCTTGCGTGTGCTGACCCTGAGGAAACACTTTCCACCTCAGTGAAGATGATCTCCTCTTACTCACAGCTGATTCTTCAGCCCCACCTGACCAGCATCCATTGTCCCAACAAAGCAAAGGTTTTACTCTAGCAGTTCTGCTCTCTTGCTAATCAGCCAATTCTTCAGCTCCAAAACACCAGACACCACAGAGTCTTTCTACAAAGGCCCAGAAGAGTCTTTGCTAACTTCACAAGCCAGGCTTCCACTATCTGTCTGCATTGCCCTCAACAATCTTATCTTCCAGGCTCCTACAGAACAGCTTACTGAGATTTCAACACTCAATGGCTTTCCTAGCCCAAAGTTGCAAAGTCTTTCCACAATCCTCCCAAATACAACATGGTCAGACCTCTCATAGCAATACCCCGCGACCCCGGTACCAACTTGTCTTCGTTAGGGTTACTACAGCAGTGATGAAGGACCATAGCCAAAGCAACTGGGGGACGAAAGCGTTTATCCAGCTTCCACGTCACCATTCATCATCAAAGGAAATCAGGACAAGAGCTCAAGCAGAGCAGGAACCTGGAGGCAGCAGCTGATGCAGAGACCATGTAGGGTGCTTCTCGCTGGCTTGCTCTCTCTGATCTACTCAGCCTGCTTTCTTATAGAACCAGCCCAATGGTGGCACCACCCACCCACAAAGGAGCACTAATCAAGAAAATTCCCTACAGGCTTGTCATCCAAAAAGCCCAAGCAGTCTCTGCCTACAGTTTACTCAGCACCCAGTGGAACCTTTGGAAAGGATTAGAAAGACTGGGAGGCGTGGCCTTGTTGGAGGAAGTGTCCTGCTGGGGGTGGGCTCTGAGGCTTCCTGCAGGACCCAGTCTCTGTCCCTCTGTTTGTGGACCAGGATGTTGCTCTCAGCAGGTTCTCCAGCCCCATATCTTCCTGTGTGCTCCCTGCCATGATGATAAGGGACTAAACAAACCTCTGAAGTTGTAAGGAGGCCCCCAGTTAGATGTTTTCTTTTGTAAGAGTTGCCTTGGTGGTGGTGTCTCTTCACAGCAACACAACAGCTACGAAAACACCACCTTAATGCTGGTCTTGGTCACATGACTTTAGCCAAAGGAACATTAGTGTTAGGGTCTGCTAAAGGTACCCGAAAGACCACCAGTCATGATGCAACCAGCGGAGTATTTATTATCACACACATTCTGTCACACCTGTACAAAATGGCGACCTGCGAGGGACCTGCAGTTCTTTTCAAGCATAGCTGAATGTGTAACATGAGGGCCTCATGTTACGTGAATGGGAGTTCCTAGGGCAATTAGGTCATTTTAGATATGATCTGCTTATGTGTATAGCAGTCATGTTAGTAAGTACATTCTAATTGGCCAGGGCTAGTTAGGGACTGAGTAAGGCTCCAGGTCTTCCATTTTGGAGCAGGCCTGGACAAATCCCAGACTTCGTTTTTGTTTGGTTATTACCTGTGTGCAGGGAGGGCTTTGGCCCAGGCCTATTGCGTGCAAGAACTGAGACCTGAGTTGTGAGTGGCCTGTCATGATATGTGCCTGGTCCTCTTAACTAGCAGACACAGAGGCTAGCTAAGTGCTGGGCACTGAAGCATGCCCTCTTGCTGCCCCAAGACCAGCAAACACAGTGAAGGAGCCCAGAACATGGGAGAGAACTTGCTTTGATGCCCAGCTGTCCCCAAGAGCACAACAGACGCCATGAGTGAGGCCAGAGAAGAACATTGACAGAGCTTCCTAGAGAGGAGAGAGCCTAGGAGATGCGGGTTCTTAAAGTCGCTGGGATTAGGATGATGTGCTATGCAGGGACAGAAGGAGGGCAAAGTGGCGCTGTCTGCTGCCCTCACAGGCTTTTACATTTCTTCATGTCTCATCAGGACCAGCACAGCAGGGTAGATGGCTCAAATTAGGCCTTCATTAATTCACCAAGAATGATATTCTGAAGCTAGAAATGTTAATATCAGTTAATGTTGATCGGCTGCTGTATTTCTTCTAATACTGCGCCTCTGATTATGGGTCTGAAGCTCGTTTTTGCACAGCACCTTCGCTACCTGAGGTGGATACCAGCATTTGGTCTACAACCCATATGAGCTGCTAGGCCAAGAGCAGCTTGGCCAGATCTTTACCTCAAATTATTTAAAATTGTGTTTATGAGACAAAAAAAAAAACCTTACTTTTTCAACATCTAAAAACACATAGCAATCAATTTAATATTTAGTCATAAGAGATCTATGCTTCTGAATGTGGGGATTTTGTCTCTCTATGTTGTTCAAGGAGTAAAATATACAGCAACTGCAAAATCAGTGAGCAGAGGGGATAGGGTGGGGGACGGCTCGGTGGTTTGAGTGTCAAACACAGGCCAAGAACAAAGTCCTGTGAGAATTCTGAGAGCTTGTGAGAAAACTCCAAGAAAACAAAAGTCTTGTGATCTCTGTTCCTCCTTTACTGTGGTTGTTCTTGGAGTGTGCTTTCGTGCCCCTCCCCCATGTAGCAGAGAGGAATGAGTTCACTTTAGATTATTCATTACAGCTGGCTGTTACTTGTTTTCAGGGCTAGAGAGATGGTTCTGTGGTTAAGAGCACTGCCTGCTCTTCCAAAGGTCCTGAGTTCGGTCCCAGCAACCACATGGTAGCTCACAACCATCTGTAATGACATCTGATGTCCTCTTGAGGAAGAGACCTGGTCAATCATCCTCATCAACTTAGACCATGAAACCCAATATGGACAAGTTCAACAGAACCTCCATATACGGGCTGCCCATGCATGCTTCAGCATTGCCAGGGCTTACATTTCATTTCCAAATTTCATTACTTGTTTATATGCCTCTATGGAAAAACATGTTTTTGCCACATGCCGCTTGTCCTTGTCATTATACTCTTTACTCAAGAGACTCTTCTTTACCCTCCGAGCATAAATCGCCTGACGCTCTGACTAAAGTTGGCTATTGCATGAAACGTCAGCCAGCCCCCGTTTCAGGCCCCGCTCTCCCAGGTTCGTGCCTCTGACTAGAGCAGTAAACAAAGAGCACTGGCTGTTCCCCCGGAAGATCCCGGCTCACTTTCCAGCACCCACATGGTAGCCGACAACTATCTGTAACTCCAGTTCCAAGGGAGGAGACACCTGCTTCTGGCTCCACAGGCACCATGCGTGGACATGGTACTCTGACATACATGCATACAAAACATCCACAGCCGGGCGATGGTGGCGCACGCCTTTAATCCCAGCACTCGGGAGGCAGAGGCAGGCGGATCTCTGTGAGTTCGAGACCAGCCTGGTCTACAGAGCTAGTTCCAGGATAGGCTCCAAAGCCACAGAGAAACCCTGTCTCGAAAAACCAAAAAAAGAAAAAAAAAACATCCACAGACATAAATGATCATTTAAAAATTGACTCGTAAGCAGAGGCGCAAAACGCTCTATAGGTTTTAAAAAGGGAGAAGCTAAGTTGGGTGGGACTGCTTAGGAAACATCTTAAAGAAGAACACATTCTCTCCCCACATTACCTTAAGATATTTTGAGCAAAAAATGGCAGAGAGAGAGAGAGAGAGAGAGAGAGAGAGAGAGAGAGAGAGAGAGAGAGTCTTAGATTGCCTGTGCTGATAAAATAGAATAAGTGTGATTGCACCATTGGCAAGCAGTAGAAGCTTATTCACTGAAGGCTGACAAGTCCAAGATCAAGGGGCCAGCACATCAGCGTCTGGTGGGGGTGGAGGGGTTGCCTTCTTCCCGAAGCTGCAGGAGAGACAAGAGGCAAAGGAACTCCCGGAAGCTCTTCAGTAAGGGCGAGACTGCTATTTGCAAGGTTGGAGCTCTTCTGACTCAGTCACTTCCCAGGGGTCCTACCTCTTGTACTATCGCTCTGGGTATTAAGTTTCAGTATCCGAATTGCAAGGGAAGGGGTGGGAGACACTGATATTCAGACAATAGCGACAAAATGCATAGATAACATCTGACTTGGCAGAGCACAGGAAGGCAAACGGCAAGCCAGGCAAGCCGGAAACAAGCCAGCCCATTTTTTCAGGACAGGATTCTCAAATCTTTAGTCAGAGAGTTGGCAGTTGCAAGTCTCCCCAGAAAGTGAGTGGAGCAGGTAGAGTTAAAGACAGGGGGAGAAAGCAAAAATCAGTCAACAAACTGAATGTTGATGTAAACAGCAGCCCAACCCCGCAGTGCCAGTCTCAGAAGAGCTCAAGTCCAGCATGCCTGTTACAGCTGAGATCGCAGGTGACATTCTAATAAAGAGGTGGGGGTAGTTCACGAAGTCTTAGGTGAAATCAGACACTCCACAACCCTACCTTTTCCTCCTTTCCAAGGTCACTAAACAAGGAAACAGGCATTTTAAAGCTAGAGAGAGGTTAATGATTGTCCCCAAAGAGAGCAAGGGCTAGGACTAGCTCAGCAGGTAAAGGTGTTTGCTGTGCAAGTCTGATGACCCTAGTTCTATCCCCAGACAGGCGTGAGAAGCCAGGGGCATTGCCACAGAATCCCAGCACTCCGACTGTGAGATGGCAGAAAGCTCCTGAGCCAGTACAGTGGCAGAAATGAGAGGCGCCCTGCCCCAGTGAGGTGAAAGGACGAAACCAACTCCTAAAAATCATCTTCTGACTTCTGCACATGTGCAGTGGATAAGCAACGCCCCCCCCCCCCCCAAGTCCCCACTCCACCACACGACACAACTGCAGAAGTGGTGGTGGCTTCATGCATGCTAGGCAGGTACTCTACTAACCTACATCCATCCCCAGCCCATGACCTTCCTCTTAGATAATAAGAGACAGCTCAGGAAACACCAGGAATTTATAGGCAGCTTCTCCCATTGACAGAAAGATGGAGAGAAGCAATCAAATGGACACTTGGAAGAACAGGAGACAGTTCAGGGAGCTAGGGGAAAAAATCGAGAGTGGTATAATTAATATCCTCAGACAATCTCAGAAAATACTGCACATCCATTATGCTATAAACAAGATGCTATTTTTAAAAAAAAATAAGGAATACTCAGAGGAAAAGCAAAGCAAATTAAAACAGTTGGAGGTACTCTGAAAGTCCAATAGGAGGCTTGGAAGATGAAGTGGAAAAGCTGTCCTAGAAAATAGCGCAAAATTAAATGAGGTGGAAAATGAGAAAAATGAAACTTGAAATTAGTTTCAAAGGTCAATCATCCAAATAAAAGAGTTACAGAGAAGGAAAAAGGGGAAGTGACGTCAGGAGTGAGGCCGCTCTCGACCTGTAAGACACTGACGCGCTCAGGTTGTGGGCGTGCGCAAAACTGTAGAAGTGAAAACAGAATAAATGTCAAGTTTTGCTTTGTTTTAAAGAGGCAGAGCACATCCTTAAAAGCTTCCAAAGATGGGAGGGAAGGCTAGAAGAAGAGTCAGAAATGAAAGCATCATCCAACCTTCCGGCAATGATGCAAGTTCAAATAAAATGGAACAATGCCTTTAAGTTCTGAGTAAAAGCGATTTCCCCGACAAGAATTCTTTGCCCAGAAAAATAATCAATCAAGTCTGATTGCAGAATGAAACCATTTTTTTTTTTTCTGGTAAGTGAGGACTCAGAAAGGTGACCTTCTGGAAAGTTTTCAAGAAACCAGTAGAGTTTGTGCCTTAGCAAAACAAAAGAGCAACCAGGAAATGAGGAGCTTCTCAAGGGAGAAGCCTGAAGCTGCTCCTCATCAGAGGAAGACCCCTGGGCTGCTGGCTTAGGTGGACTGTGAGCCAAAGGACAAGACACTTCAGGGAGCTGTGTTGACAAGGGAAAAAAGATTTAGATGCGTTAGAGGATGTTGAGAGTAGATTCTTCCTGTTAATGGGGTGTTTAGAGATTCATAGAAAATAAAAAAGAGTGATTATTTAACTCAAAGGAATACAAGATGTCACTCAGTGTGGAAAATACTGTCACAGAATACCCAATGGCTCCGTTCACATAGCATTCTTATCAACGGCTTAAAAAAAAAACCCTGAATATAATATAATAACAACATGCTCAGTTGTCAGAGCATTTGCTGGACTTTCTTGCCTCCATGGGCACCAGGCATCCACGTGGTACACAGACATACATACAAGCAAAATAACCACTCACATATATAAAAACTAAAAAGATTTAAAAGTTGACACACATGCTGTCCAGGGTAGTTTGGCCTAAGCAGGCAGGAAGAAGCTAAAGGCCTGCTTGCTGTGGCAATGTTGGGTGCCATTATGGTAAGAAATGCATAGAAGGGTATGGGAGGGAGAGAGAAGCAGAGGTTCATGTCCTGTGGAGAGAGGCAGATCTGTAGAGGCAGGTGGTGAGGAGCAGGCTGGTGTGTAGGGCCTGCTCTGTCATCTGATGCCATCTGGTCCTGTGCTGCTGCCAAAGGCCATGTCTTGGTCCATGGCCCTGCTGCAGCCAGGGTTTGTGTTGATATCCACGTTGCCTGTTGCCATCAAGGATTGAATGAGTGCCCAGGGTCTGGCCCCCACCTGGGGCCATGTTGGTGTCCAAGGGCCACCCTGAAGCTGGGGAGATGTCGATCTAAGTGGCCTGTGCTGCCACTAACAGCCATGGTGCTATCCAGACCCAGGCTGCTGCTGAGGATCGTGGCTGGGTCTGTGTTGCTGTCTATGGCCTGTGTCACCACCAATGGACACATGGATGTCAGGGCTCTGGGCTGCCACCTGTGGCCAGGGTCTTGACTGAGGAACATACTTCAGCCGGGCCATGCTGATCTAAGTGGACTGCACCACCATCCCTTGACTGAACCCGGGGCTGCTGGGAGCCGTGTTTGGGTCCATGGCCCTACTGGAGCCAGGACCTGTGTTAATGTCAGTGGCTCCTGTTACCACCAAAGGCTGTGCAAATGCCCAAGATATAGGTCAACACCAGAAGTTACCTGGGCGCACAAGGGTCAAGCTGCTGACAGAGGCCATACAGATTGGAATGGGCTATGCTGCCACCTAGGTTCATGGTGGTGTCCAGGTCCGGGCTGCAGCCAGGGGCCATGTCTGGGTTCCTTGGCCCTACTCAGCCAAGGTCTGTGCTGATATCCATGGCTCCTGTTATCATTTAAGTCCATGCACATGCATGAGGTCTGGGCCATCACCTAGGGTCATGTTGCTGTCCAGTGACCATCTTGTAGCACGGTGATGTCCATCTGGGAGGTCTGAGCAGTCACCTGAAGCCATAGTGACATCTGGGCCCAAGAGGCTGCTGAGGACCATGTCTGGGGCTGTGGTCCTACCACAGCTAGGGTCTAGGCTGATGTCCATGGCCACGTTCCCACTAATGACCATAAGGACGCCTGGCTTTGGGGTTGCCACCTGTGATCATGGTGGTATCCGAGGGATGTGCAGCTGCTGGGGCCATGCCAGCCTTAGTGGCCTACACTGCCACCCGTGGTCATGGAGTTATACAGCCCAGGCTGCTGCTGAAGGTCCATGTCTGGATGCATGACCCCACCTCCACCAGGATCCGAGTAGATGTGACTCAGGTTACCACCAAAGACACTACAAATGTCTGGGTCTGGGCCACCACCTGAGGCCATGTTGGTGCCCAAGGATCTTGCTGCCTTTGGTACCATAAAGATTAGGATCTTGCTGCCTTTGGTACCATAAAGATTGGGGTAGCCTGCACTGCCACCCGGGGCCATGTTGACATCTGGGCTGAGCTGTGGCCAGGGGCCATGTCTAGGCCTGTGGCTCTACTGCAGCCAACTACTGTGTTGAGGTCTATGGCTCCTGCTGCCATCAGGTGCCACGCAACTGCTCGGGGTCTACTACCATGTTGGAATCTGGGGACCATGATACTGCCGGGCCATGCCTATCTGAGAGACATAGTCTGCCACCTGAGTCCATAGTGACATCCAGGCCCACACTGCTGATAGCCATGTCTGGGTCAGTGGTCCTGCCGCAGTTGGGATCTGTGTTGATGTTAGTTGTCCATGTTATTATAGGGGCTGATCCAAACCTTGTGCTGAACCTTGTATTGACCCATAAGTTGAAGTTAAGAGCCTCACTAAGATGTCCCTAACTCTCACTGGCTTGGGAAGAGTCACCCACTGGAAAGCTGGCCCTGTCCTTTGAGGGCCCTGGGATAATGGACTCCAATGACCCCGGCATGGGAAAACTGGCCTCTGAGGGGAAGCCTGGACTGACCAACTTAGCAGTCATCCAACTACACACCCAGGCCTTTGAGCTGGCACACCCCCACATTTACCCCATCTATGGAGTGAATGAAGGGACTGGTCCTGCAGAGCCATGGCCACATGGTCAGCATGCCTAGGGGCAACACTGGGATATCCAGGGAGTTCCTGTGGGGGTTCAGTGTTGGTGGCATACCTGAGCCCAAAGGCCTTGAACCTGACCAGAAGGTTCGAGGAAAGCCATTTTGACAAAAAGGGTATATTGTATGACATGCAGCCGCTCCCAGTGCTATTGAAACAGACGGAGAGGCAAAGACAGAGAAGCGAAGTGTTCTTTTGTTTTGTTTTGTTTCCTAGTTTTTAGTTGAAATTGATATTCTTACTGATATCTTTTACTTTTACTATTTCTTCTTTTTTAAAACTATCTTATTTTTATCATTTTTGTTTGTTTTACTTTGGGGGCACTGCAAGAGTGGGGAGCACATGTAGAGGGACTGGGAGATGGTTGGGATTGGGATATATGATGTGATATTCCCAAAGAACCAATAAGAAAAAGTTTTAAAAATAGGCTATATTGGGCTATATTTTGGGACAGCAAGACAAAAGACTAGCAATTCTAATAATGCACTGTAGGCAGGGACTCCATTTTCATTTTCTGACCATTCAGACCCAAATAATCACACAGAAACTATATTAATTACAGCACTGTTCGGCCAATGGCTTAGGCATGTTCCTACCTACCTCTTACATCTTAAATTAACCCATTTCTATTAAACTACATATCACCACAGGCTGTGGCTTACTGGTAATGTTCTGGCATCTTTCTCCTTTGGCAACTACATGACGTCTCTTTGACTCCTCCTACTATCTCTGTATTTCTCTATTTGAATTTCCTGTCTGACTTTTCTGTGCTAAGCCATTGACTGAAACAGCTTTATTCATCAACCAATAAAAGTAACACATACAGAAGGACATCCACATCAATGCCCTCTTCCCCTTCCGAGACACCAAGCTAACAACATGGAGACAGTGCCTCTGGGAAGAGCTAGAGACCAGCTGACAAGCCACAGGATCCAGGCCAACAGAAAACCAAGAATGCACGTGATGCTTGATCTTCATTATCAACAGGATTTAGAAATGCCATGGAAACGCACCTCTAAGTATGTCTATGAGGATGTGTCCAGAAAGGTTTAACAGAGGAGGGGAGACCCAGCCTGAATGAAGGCGTCGCCATTCCATGGGCTGATTCCAAATGGAATGGAAAGGAGAAGTCGAGCTGACTGTCAGAGTTTATCTCCCATTCTAGGCTGTGGAAGCTCTGATGTGGTGAGGTCGCCACCATGAGGGACTGAACCTCAAATTAATAGGCCCCTCTCCCTGACATTGCTTTTGTCCCATACTCTGTCACAACAATGAAAAAAAAAACTATTGAACAGGAGTTTCAATTAACAGGGGAGGAAAAAACCACAGCATTTTGCATACTGGCCTCCCATGCCCTACAATATATAATGTGTGAAAATGGGAAGAAATGTCCTATCCTGGGTCTGTGCCTTGGCATAGAGAAGAACAGACACCGTGTCTAGCCATCTGGCTTGTCTCACTGTACAGTTCAGAGCTCCTAGAGACCAACAAAATTCAAAGTCGCTGAAAAGAAACAAGCACCAGTGAGTGCTGTGGAATCTTTGTACACTGTAAATATGTATTACTCTCATTGGTTAATAAAGAGCTAACTGACCTATAGATGGGCAGAAAGAGACTGGGTGGGAGAGCCAGACTAGGAGGATGTTGGGAAGAAGGGCGGCATCTTAGGAGTCACCAGCAGATGCAGAAAGAAGTAAGGTGGGCATGCCGTACTGAGAAAAGGTATCAAGTTGTGTGGCAAAGCATAGTTAAGAAATATGGGTTAATTTAAATGTAAGCGTTAGCTAGTAACAAGCCTGAGCTATTGTCTGAGCATTTATAATTAAATTAAGCTCCACGTGGTTATTTGAGAGCAGCTGTTGAGGTACAAAGAAACTCCCCTACAACTGAGCATTAGAGCTGTAGTTCACAGGAAGATACCAGGTGAACAAGAATTCAGAAAGGGTTTGAGAGTTTCTCCTGGAGCCTTAAGGAGGATAAGGAGTGAAAGTCTTCCCCTGTATGAAATCAGAACGCAAACACCCAGAAGTTTCTCCAATGCTCACGTCCCAACAAAAGACTGCACAATATATAAGAAACAGAAACACATGAAAAGTTCGGAAACTGAACCTAATAAAGTGTTGTTGTTGTATTAGCGGACAGAGAACTGAAAGTAACCGTCACAGACAAACATGGCACACCAACAAAATGAAGACATCAACAGAGATATACGAACTATTAAGCTGAATCAAGTAGCAAGTCTGGTGCTGAAAATGGAGTAAATAAGACTAAACAATTGACTCGAGGAATTCAGCTGCAGACTGGGCAGAAGAAGGAATCAGAGACCTGTAAGGTCATTGGTAACCTAGTCAGAAGAGGGGGAGGAACGGAGAAAAGAGAACTTAGTCCTTGTGGGAGTGTCAGAAACAAAATGTACAAACAAAGAGCTTACTTGAATAACAAAACAACAACAAAAATAGAACAAGAAAAAACTAGAATGTTCATAAATCTGTTGAAAACAAAAAACAAGTTCAAAAGACTCGATGAACTTCAAACTCTAAGTCCAGAGAATGATACAAACCATCAAAAGTGGAAGAGAAAATTCTAGAAGCCACTCAAGAAAATCAATCATGCATCATGTATCAGGCAGTTTCTTCAAGATTTTAATTATTTTTCTTTACTCTTGAGAATTTCATGCATGTACAATGAAATATGATCATATCTACCTCCATTTGCCTGCAGCTCCTCCTGCATTACACCCGGCACATTCTTCTCCCGCCCCCAACTTCATGTCTTCCCCCCCCCCCGCGATAACCCACAAAGTCCAATTAGTGCTGCTCACATGGGCATGGGCATGAAGCCCCCCACGGGAACATGGGAGACCTACCAGTGGGAAATCCTTTACAAACGAATGATTTTCCTTCTTCAATAGCTATCAATTGCCAATAACTCCTCAGTAAGGAAGGGAGGAGTAACAACAACTCTCTTGGCAGAATTGTGCAAGCCAGTGAAAGAAAAAACTGTCCGCCGGAAACACTGCATTCAGAAAAACTGTCCTTCATAAAAAATGAAGAAAAAGGTCTAGGGAGATGGCTCAGGGTGTAAGAATGCTTGCCAAATAAGCATGGTGACCAGAACTTGAGTCTCCAGCCCTCACATGGCCAGGCATGGTAGAGCCAGGCAGATCCCCCAAGAGCTTGCTGGCCAGCCCGCCTCTGTGAAAGACCCTGTCCAAGACAGTGAGGTAGAGACAGAAGACACCTGACAGCCCACGTGGGTCTCCACGTGTGCGCGCACAGGTGTGTCACACACCTGCACAATGGGGAATTAAGACTTTTAGATAAAAACCAAAGCGGTTCATTACCACTTAGACTATTTCTCTTGGCAATGCTAAACATCTTTCAAGCTCAAATGGGAGACACCTGTCAGCATCATGAAGCAAACAGAAAAGATGAGATTCTCTAACAGCAGTAAATATCTGGGCAGAACACAGTAGCTACTAATATTATCAGAAATTCAACAGCAGGATTACACACTGGACTTCGTGTAATTTGGTCATGGAATGCAGCTGTGCCCTGGCATATGAAAATCAATGTAAAATACTACATAATAGACTTAAGGTCAAACCCAGATGACCGGCTGAGCATGCTGTTCAGTGGTAGAACAGTCACCCAGCATATGTAAGGTCCTGAATTCCACACCCAGCGCTCCAGCCCCCCACCAAAGAGAAAAAGAAAACACACTATTTCCGTTGACAAAACAAAAAGCACTCAACAAAATTGAACACCATTTCAAGATGAGAAGCAAGCTAGAGTGCTCTCACTGAACTTGGACTGAAACAAACTTGTCTCAGCCTAAGGGAAGCCTGAGCAAAAAGGCTGCGGACAACATTCTTAATAGCAAAAGACTAAAAGCCTTTTCCTCTAACACCTTCTCCTGAAGGAATCCATTCTCGCCACTCCTTTTCAAATAGTATTTGAAGTCCTGGCCATAGGAAGAGAAATAAAAGACATTCAAATTAGAAAACAGTAAAAGTGATATGCTCACCAATCGAATGAACAGATATGTATATATATGACACTAAAGATTCCACCAAAAATCTCTCATAATAATCCCAGCAAGCAGAATTTTAGAATTTAAGGTCAAATGCAGAATTCTGGGTGGCCTGGCTTATGCTTTCTTGAAAACTATTCTCATTGTGTATCCCAGGCTGGCATGAAGCTCAAAATGTAGCCCAGGCTGACATCAAACTTAAGATCCTCCTGACCGCCCGGTCTCCTGAGTCCTGGGGTTGCGGTTATGCATCTCCACATCCAATTTCAGTTCTGCTTTTAATACACCAGCAATGAGCAATGTAAAAGGAAATGTGAGATAGGACCAAAAACTTCCCAACTGTGCAGCAAAGGATACAGTTAATGAAATGAAAAGGCAATATATAGAATAGGAAAAAAGTATTGCAAATCATATATATATAAAACATGAGCACTCTTAAAACTCAGCAAAACAAAAGCAAAATCAGGAAACCTCATTTGAAATGAGCATAGGGTATGAATAAAAGTTTCTCTAGAGGATAATCCTTTAATGGTCAGAAGAAAGAGTCTGGAGTACCAAAGGCAGAGTGACTTAAACTCCTGGATCCCCTCCCCCACCTCTCCCCGGGCCCAGCTCTAATCTACCTAATACCTCATTCCTTGGTTTGCCTCCCCCTTCCTTATTCCACTCCATTGCTCATCTACAGATTTCCCATGACAAAACATGTCTTTGATAGAGTGTGTGCACCTGAATACCTGTCTCAGAATGTTATTCCGAGGAAGCCAGGCAGACAGCTGGAACTCTGAGGATCTGTGTGCAGGGGAGTGTTTGTTACCAATCTGAGAAGGCCTTCCTGATGGAGCAGCACCATGCCTTGCTTTCCCCTGGTACACGCAGAATAGTTTAATGGTCTTAAAACAAGACAGGGTGTGGCGGAGAGGGACGGTTAAAGGTGAGATTGGTCCCTCCTGACTTGTAGGCTTCTCGGGTGAGTTTCATTTCCCTTTGTCTGCAATGAGGTGATGCTGAGGGGAAAACCAGAGAAAAGGACCAAGAGGACTCACAGGCCCTCCATCCCCACCCTCTGTCACTTTGTTGGGACAAAATTATCTCAGGGCCTGTAGGACAGAGAAAACCCTGGCTACAGTCTCAAAGCTACCCAGTGAGGATGAGACAGCAAAATCTAGGTAGACGCCCCTCCAAGCCAGAAGGAGGGCTTGGCTGTCTCTTATTGGCTGGAGTCACTCCCCCATCACACAATGTCACTTGACCTTTATAAACTGATGCTCACAGTGATAAACTGAGTTCCTGCTTTGACTTGACTCCCTGTCACGTCTGATTGTCCTGTATCGTGGGGTTGCAGATCTGATTGTCCTGCCTGGTGGGGCTGCAGAACGGGCAGATAGCACACTCACCTTTCCCTGGGGAATAAGGCTAAGAAGGCCCAGCACCACCTTACTCACCCTCTCCCCGAAGCCCCATTTTAAAAGTATGTGCATCTCCTTGATCTTAAAAGTTCTTTGTGGAGGCTCAGAGGTTAAGAGCACTGGCTGTTCTTCCAGAGGTCCTGAGTTCAATTCCCAGCAACCACATGGTGACTCACAACCATCTATAATAAAATCTGGTACCCCTTCATCTGTAATAAAATCTGGTACCCTCTTCTGGTGTGCCAGCAGAACACTGTATACATAGTAAATAAATAAATCTTAAAAAAAAAAAGTTCTTTGTGGGATGGCAAGTGGTTCACCAGGAAAAGATGTTGGCTACCAAGCCTGATGACCTCAGTTCAACCCCTGGACCGCCACATAGTCAAAGGAGAGAGAAAAATCCTGAAAGTCATCTTCTGAACTCATATGTGCACGGTACATGAGTGCACACACAAACACACAGACACACAGACACACACACACACGCACGAGAAATAAATAAATGCAATTTTTAAAAATTGTAATAGTACGTGTTTTGTTCTTTGACAATTTCATACGTGTACACAATGTATCTGAAACGTTTTGCAGTCCAATAAACCTCTCCACTGACGCAATAATGCAAATCAGACCAAAGCAAACTGAATTAGAAAAGGCCCAGGTTTAATGGATGCCCGCACTCCTGGTGGTCTTCCAGGCCTTCAGAGAGGAGATGGGGAAGGAAGACAGGGAAACCACATGTTTGTTCTTGGCGGGGGGGGGGGGGGGGGGGGGGAGGGGCAGTTTAAATAGCCTGTGGGAGTGGTCTTGAGCATCTCTGGGGAGGGGTCGTCATTTGGCGGGCTTTCTCAGAGGTGGAGTCTGGACTGAGGCAACTCTCAAGGGAGGGGACTTGGGATGGAATTTTTCACCCAAACATTCCAGACTTTTTGGATACAGGGCTGCTAGGGGCTGAGATGAAGCCTTAACCCAAACAATATCTTGGTCATATGTACCCCAGTTCCCCACTTCCACTTTCCCCAAGTACCCCCAACATGCCTTCTCTCCACCTCACACACTCTCCTTTTAAAAACCTTTCTAAAGTTCTAGGTCATATGTCAAAATCAATGTTTTAAAGAGATTAATCTATCAGCTGTTCAAAACAGATTGGAGGGGGCTAGAGAGATGGCTCAGTGGTTAAGAGCATTGCCTGCTCTTCCAAAGGTCCTGAGTTCAATTCCTGGCAACCACATGGTGGCTCACAACCATCTGTAATGAGGTCTGGTGCCCTCTTCTGGTCTGCAGACATACACACAGACAGAATATTGTAAACATAATAAATAAATAAATATTTTTTAAAAAATAGATTGGAGCTGACTTGGGAAGGGAAAGGAGATTGATGGAGAGCCTGTTACTCAGACAACAGCCCAGAAGGGGGACGGTAACAAGAACAGAAAGGACAGCTGGGGATGCACTTTAGATGAACTTGACCCACACGCCATCAGACGTTACTGTGGCTCAGTTAATACTGAGGCATCTCTAGCACCTCAATTCCCCCACATCATCCCCTTCAGATGCTGGGTGGAGGCAGGTTTGCTCCCTCCTGATCATCTCCCCCATTCATTCTCATTCCCCCCACCCCCAGGAGCCTTGTAGGTGCTCAGGGTCAGAGCACTCATGCCCTTGGGTCCAGCTTGCTGTTGTCTGCTCCCCACACACCACAGGAAGCTGGTGTCCCACAATGGCGCTCTGATGTCACCTGTAATCTGATGTCTGCTGTAATCTGAGAGACCCATAGTGTACTGGCAACCCAAGCCCTTTGACCAAATCACACTAGAAAAGTAAAATGGCAGAGTCCCAGGGATTGCTGACCAGCCAGCCTAGTCCGCTTGCTCAAAAATCAGGATGGATAGCATATGAGGAATGACAGCCAAGGCTATCATCTGATTTACACACACACACACACACACACACACACACACACACACACACACACACACACCACACTTTGGACGGGTAAAATACAGGAGAGTTTCGCTAAGGTTTTCCCTCCAGATTAGCTGGTTGTTTTCCCTATGTACTCTAGAAACTGCTAGATAAAGAACAGGTAAAAACGGAACTGTGGCCACCATGGGATGAAGAGTTCAAAAGACAGATCCTGCTGTCGCGGACCAAGAGTGTCATAGTGGCACAAAGAACACAGTCCGCAAGGGAACTGTGGCAGGAAGCTGCACACCCGTGTGTCTAACGGTAAATCAGCTCCTTCCAGTGGGACAGTCACAAAGCCAGCCCTGAACAACCTTCAAAGTCGGGGTGGCAGGGATGGGGTGGGCGGGTACTCCCAGCAGGAGTGTGACTCTGGCAGTTAAAGGCAGAGGTGGTGCTCCCTTGACTTGGCAGCCTTGGAAAACTGGGCCATCATTGCTAATGATGTAGGCAGAGATACAAAGACAAGAATCCTTTGCTTTTGAACGTGAATCCCCACAGGACAGCTGCTTTGCACTGTGCAGGTAGAAATAGACAAAGAGTTGCAGGCAAACGGTCACATCTGATGCCTTTATCTCCTTGCTGCCTAGCAACATCCATAGGTAGAGTGTGGAGAGGGAAATCCTCACAGAAACCTAAGAAGGCACCAGGTGTGTGGTGTCACCTCATACGCGAGCTACTGAAACAGCCTCAGAGGAGCTGCCCTGTGGAGCTCAGCCCACGGCCAGGAAGACACCAGAGTTTGTGCTCACTCAGGTCCCAGTGCAGAATCTGATTGGGGGCTGTTTATTTGGGCTTTGGGCTTTCTTCTGAGTGGGGTTCACAGTCTGCCAGGGGAAGGCAATAAGGGATTGCCAAAGCCAAAGGAACACCGTGGTGAAAAATGAGCGAACAGGACTGGAGAGATGGCTCAGCTGTTAGGAGTACTTACTGCTCTTGCAGAGGACCCAGGTTTGATTCCCAGCCCCAAATGGTGGCTCCTAACTCCAGTTGCAGGGATCCAAAGTCCTCTTCTGACTTCCACAGGCACCACACAGGCTGCACGTACAAACATGCAGGCAAAATATTCATACACGCAAAATTAGATAAAAAAATATATATACATACATACATATATATATATATACGCATATTAAATAAACAAGCCTGACAGCATCATGTGTTCTCATTCCTATATCTCACCATGACAAAACATGTTTCTCCTGGTACCATGTTGGTGGCAGGAAGCCCAGCACCCCTCCGTGACTTTCCTCTCTCCCACGAAGAACACTCAAAACTTAACCCTAAACTTGGTTCTTGGGGATCCTTACTAAATGGCTACTCTGCAATACATCCAGTTGAGCCAAATTTAAAAGTAAAAGGCAGATTTATTCAAGGATGAAGTCGCACGGCTGGACTGGGTCAGGGTCTTTTTGTAGGGAGGGGGTGGAAGGCAGTCAGGTGCTTGATAAGGGAGTGGAGCATCCCCTGGTTTTGCAGATCCAGATCCGGTAGGTGTGTCCTGTCTCCAGCATTTACTCTGGAATCCGGAACTAAGTGCACACTTTGTCCAGTGTTTTGCGTGTTTTTTGTTTTTTGTTTGTTTGTTTGTTTTTAAGATCCAGCTTCTGACGGGAATCTCCACGTCTTGTTTACTGACTTCTGCAAGCACCACTTCTGACTGGGGGGTGGAAGAAGGCAGGAGGAGATGATGTCTTTTGTCCCTAAGCCTCTAGTCTAACACTAAAGACAAGGGAAGGCGTAACAGGACAGGAAATACTGCCCTCATCAGGGTGTACAGGAATCCACCAACTACAGAGAAGAGTTTTGTACTTTGAAGATCTAAAACTATTTCTCATGTATTTAGAGATATTGTGGAGAATTTCTGGTTTTCAGGTCTGCTAGACTAAGCCCTGCAGAGCATTAGAAAGTGAACATTAGTGAGGATGGTTTGATAGACATTTGTGTGCGAGCAAATAATAATACTTTCTTTCAAAAACAGACATGCTTTTATGTTTCTGGAACAAAACCCATTTAGATATTAGATTACTCCTTTTGAGACTCCCAGCTTTAAGTTTTTAATTATGTTCTGCTCAAAATATACACCCACCCTGGAAATAAGTGAAAACAAAAGCAAGCACATTAGCCACTTGGGAATTTTAAACAACAACAAAAAGCTATTTTGTATTTGATAATTTCATACATGTATATATAATGAATTGGGACAATTTTTGTTTGCTTGGCTTTTGTTTATTGCTTTGCTTGTTCTTATAACCCAATCAAAGTTTCTCCTCTCCCCTTCTTCCAGGCCCCCACCTCACCCCATCTACTCCTCCTCTACTGTTTCTCTTCAGAAATAGATGAATTGGGGGTAATTTTTATCCCCATTTCCTCTACCTCTCCACTGTCCATCTCTGGCAGAAGGATGAGCCCCTCCCTCTTCCTCTCGAATCTCCTCCCTACATTGTGTCCTTTGTTTTTCTTCCACACTAAATTTAATTAGAGTTTCTTGTGTGAGCATGGGTTGGGGGTTATTTATTGACATGTGGACAATTTATCCATGGCTACACCACTGAAGAAAATTACCTTTCCCCGGTCGGCAACCATTAACCACCAATAGACCCTCAACAACCACCGTCAATAGACCCTTGGCAGCAACCACGAACTCTTGATTCAGAAAACAGAATACAAATGGAGTTAGAAAACCTCAGAAGTAAATAAAAACGCTAATTACTAAACTTCAGCGTGCAGTTGTTCCCCGTGTGTCAAGCAGGGTCCATATCAACTGAGTTTGCTTTTGAACTGGTTGTGCCATGGTGGCCGAAGCTCCATTCTTACCTGCTCTTTATCTAACAGTTTCTAGAGTACATCTGAAAAACAACCAGCAGGTTAGGCCAGAAGACCCTCAGCAAGCTCTGAGTCTCTCACCTTACATTCATACAGTCCTCAGAACGCCATGCGGCAAATGCTTCACTTTCTCTCAGATGTGGAAACTGAGGCACGAGGAGCTCAAGTCCACGGTGTGGAGCGTGGCTGTAAAGCCCACAGTCTTATCTGCTGTCGCTGTCAGTGCCCTGCAAACTCCACAGGAACTGACCAAAGCCTTGAAGAAAACCTACCCATATTCATGCTCCTGCGGTGGGAAGGCAGACAGTGGCAGCGAAAAGCCTGCTTCTTTCTGCGTGAAACATGGAGAGAGGGGAAAGCCAGAGCAGACATGGCGATAGCTCTGCCCTGACAGGGGATGCGCCCAGAGTCTGTTAGTATGGAGGGAAAACTAGATCTGTGTACACGGGTAGATGGTTGGGTTGCTGCAATCCTCCCGCTTTCACAAGCAGTGACATGTTAGAGCATCATATTGAATCAAGTTTGAGTTCTCAGTGATCGCTAATGACTTTAATTATGGCAACTTGGTAAATCTCTGTTAATGGAGACTCCCGGGTGCCACAGCTGAGGGCTGAGGCTATGGTGCCAGGCTTCAGCTTGGGGCTATGGCTCGGACACCAGATGGCTTTCAGCTCTTGATGAAGTCGCTTAACCTTTCAGCTCTATAGTTTTCTAGGTTATTGTGAAGACAGATTAGAAAACATTTAGAATGTGTGTGGTGACGGCTAGCTGCTTTTATCATTTAGATACACAAGATATTTATATAGTGTTGATTAAAAAAATCACAATTAACAACCCAAAACAAAAGGATCCGTGTATTCCAAAGTCAGAATGCAAAGAGAAATAAGTTCCCAGAGGAGACCATGAAACATCAGATTCTCATAACAGTGGCCTGGGGCTATTATGGATAAGCCCTCATAAAAAAGAAAACAAGCAAAAACAAACCTTAAGTCTGATGAAGGTGTTTGGAAAGGAAAGTCCCACCCTTCTTAAAAGTAAGAGGTACTAAACACATAGTTAAAAGTTATCAGAACCATGGGAGTCAGCACAGAGTAGTGGCCCGTGCCTACCATCCCAGCAACTGGGAGACGGAGACACCCACAAACACACTGAGGAAAGTTTGAAGTTTTTCCGAAGTTTGCTTTTTGTCCTTAGATGAAAGTGTGTCACTAATAGTGGACTGTCAGAATATGTCACAGAAATTAGGGCGCTATCTTCCTTCCCTGTAGTTGTATCAGTGTGGTCAGGCTCTGCCCTGCTCTGTGTTTAGATACCGTGAGAAACTGTAGCTTTCAAGGGGTGCCTTGCCCAGGATTGATTCCGTCTTGGGTATAAATGCAAAGGCAGAACAACCTCACCTCCTGTTTGCTCATATGGATACCACTACCTGTCTGACCTGAAACGTGGGGTACAAATCAATAGATAACTTCTTCACGTAAGTAGAAAGGGGCCGGAAGTTCCTGACTGAGCAAACATATGATTGGGAACCTAGGCTTTCATTGTGAGAAGAGAGGTGAAAGGATAGACTGTGGCCAGGAGAGGAATACGATGGGATTGAGACATCAGCAGAGTAAATACAGTCAGTTTCTTCTTTCTACAGAAAAGGGCAGTTGTGTTACTTTTCCTGGGACATATAAACAAATACCTGTTCTCTTCAGCTAGCGACAGACGAAAGAAATTATTCCACCCAGGTCTAACCTGACAAACCACTGAATCTAATCGGGGTTGTTTACCGGAACCTGGTAACTTATCATCTAAGAAGGGTCTTTCCCGAGAAATTAGGACAGCTTTTGTGTCCTCAAGGAGGGGTGGAATGGCACCCTTCCCCCACCCTCCAAAGGGGCGTGCCAGTGGACCCAGTGTTGTGAAGGTCTTGGGTGGGCAAGCACACAGGCTCTGATTCCAAGGCCACAGCCACTACATCAGGACTGGAGGATGTTTTGTCTGTTATGCAAAATCTAAATTTATGATTTTGTGTGTGTGTGTGTGTGTGTGTGTGTGTGTGTGTGTGTGTGTGTGTGTAGAAAGGGGAAAGGATTGTTGTGGGGTATTTGTTTACACTATATGATGAAAATGTGTCTATGTTTTGCCTCACCTGCCTAAGGCACCTGATTGGTTTAATAAAGAGCTGAACGGCCAACAGGTAATCAGGAGGGGATAGGCAGGACTTCTGGGCAGAGATAGAAACTCTGAAGAGAAGGGAGGTGGGATTCACCAGTCAGACCCAGAGGGAGTTGGGCCTACAGAATGGAGGAGAGGTAAAGAGTCATGTGGCAGAAAGTAGATGAGTAGAGCTGGGTTAATTTAAGTTATCAGAGCTAGTTAAGAACAAACCTAAGTAAAGGCCAAACTTTCACAATTAATACCAAGTCTCTGCATCATTATTTGGGAGCTGGTGGTTCAAAGAAAGACCAATAAGAATACTTGTTACAGAGGATGAGATCTTAAGGTCAGGGATGGGGAGAGAGGAGGAAATGGAACACAGGAGACACAAAAGTTGGGGAAAGGAGGACTATGTGGGAGGAAGTGGAAGGTGAACAGGTAGGGGACAGGGAGACAGGAGAGGGTAGTGGGGAGGAGCTAAAACGATGATATATATACTGTCCCACCTGGCTTTTTATGAGGATGCTGGTGACAAAACCCAAGTACTCACGTAACTCACTCAGCCATCTCCCAGATCC